>NC_080676.1:83288992-83592022 GCF_030445035.2 Dasypus novemcinctus
CAATTTGGAAACATGATGAAAGGTATTTTCTGCTTGGGTTTCCTTGGTTTTGCTTTTTGCTAGCTCCTGACATTCAAGAAAATCTCTGTCATATCACCAGCTTTTTGCCAACTGAAAAAACAAACATCTCAGGGATTAAATCTCAGAGTTAACATTTTAAAACTTTAAAATGTACAGTGTGCAACATAGGATTATAAGAAGAAGAAGAAGAAGGAAAAAACCAGGGAATTATGGCCCATCAAAGGAAGAGGATAAAAATCTAGAAAACATCAATGAAGTAGAACAGATATGGACATACCAAAGACTTAAAAATGTAATCCACAATGTGTTCAGAGAGATGAAAAGGTAGACAGAGAACTAAAGGATATCAAGAAAACAGTGAATGAGCAATATAAGAATCTCAATTGAGTGATAGATATTTTATAGAGGAACCAAACATATCTACTGGAGTTGAAGACTACAATAATGGAAATGAAAAATCGCTAGGAGTGTTTTAACAGCAGATTGTAGCTGGCAGAAGAAAGAATTAGCTAACTTGAAGACAAGACAACTGAATTGTATCAGGGTGAAGAACAAAAAGAAAAACAATTAAAAAGAACAAAAATAGCCTAACAGACTTCTGGGACACCATTAAGCATACCAATATACACATATGGGAGTCCCAGAAGAAGAAGAATGAGAAAAAGGGACAGAAAGAATATTCAAAGAAGTGACAGTAAACTTCCCAAATGTAGAAAAAGGCATTAATATGCACATTCAAGCAGGCCAGAGAACATCAAACAGGATAAACTTGAAGAAAAATATGACCAGTCACATATTGATCAAATTGTCAAGTTCAAAGGACAAGTAGCATGTACTGAACGCTGCAAGAGAAAAGCAACATGTTTTATACAACAGAGTCCCAATTAGTCTAAGTATCGATTTATCAACAGAAACCATGAAGAGAAGAAGGCAGTGGGTTAAAATACTTAAAGGGCTGAAAGAAAACAACTGCCAGCCAAAAATTATACATCTGGTGAGACTTTCTTTAAAAAATGAGGGAGAGGTAAAAACATTCTCAGATAAACAAAAGCTGAGGGATTTCCTAACCACTAGACCTACTCTACAAGCAATGCTAATGGGAGTTCTTGAGGCTGAAATGATAGTACACAGTGGTTCAAAGCAGCAAAAAGAAATAAAGACCTGTGGTAAAAGTAACCATTTGGGTAGTTATAAATAAATGTCAGTATTATTGTATTGTATTTTTTTGTATGTAATTCCACTTCTTACTCCCTACAAGTGCTAAAATGGAAATGCATAAGAAATAATGATAAATCTATTAGTTGGATGTACAATTTACAAAGATATATTTTTTAACAAGTACAAAGAAAAGTAGGGGAATGGAGAGGTATAGGAATTGATATGTGTGCTATTGACATTAACTGGATGTATTAGTCAGTCAAAGGGGTGCTGATGCAAAATACCAGAAATTGGTTGGTTTTTATAAAGGGTATTTATTTGGGTTAGGAGCTTACAGATACCAGGCCATAAAGCATAAATTACTTCCCTCACCAATCTATTTTCATGTGTTGGAGCACGATGACTGCCAACATCTGCCAGGGTTCAGGCTTCCTGGTTCCTCTGGGCTCAGCTCCTCTGTTTTCTCCACAAGGTCAGCTGTAGACTATGGGGCTCTCTAGGCTTTGCCTCTCTCCACAAGAACAGCTGTAGACTATCAGGTGAATGGCTCTGTCTCGCTCCCTTGGGTTTCTGCTGTTTCTAAGGAGCTGTCCTCTTCCTCTGTGTTGTGGTCCTGGCTCAGGTCCTTTCTTCCCAAGGGTTTGCTTCTCTTTCCTCTGTATGCTTACTTCCTGGGGCTCCAGGTTAAGGCTTCAGCATCAAACTCCAACATCAAAAAACCCTCAACTTTGTCTTTTGCCATGCCTTTTATCTGTGAGTCCCCACCTCTTGATGTGGCCCAATCAAAGCCCTAATCATAACTTAATCACAACCAGGTACAGACCAGATTATAAACATAATCCAATATCTATTTTTGGAATTCATAATCATATCAAACTGCTACACTGGGTATCACATCAAATATGATTGTTATGTATTTAGGTTGTCAAATTTTAACTACATGGTAACCACAAAGAAAATATATTCAGAAAGAGACAAGAAGGTACTCAATATGGTACAATATTAAAAAATCAATCAAATATGAAAGTAAGCATTAGTTTTAGATTCCTTGGCTACTCAAGCAAATCCATGGAATAGGTCAGCTTAAACACGGAAATTTAATAATAGCACAATTTTGAGACTAAGAGAAAGTCAAAATCAAGTCATCATCAAGGCAATGCCTTCTCCCTAAGACTGTGGTGTACTGGGGCTGGCTGCTGAAATCCTTGGTCCTTGGCTTTTCTGTCACATGGCAATACACATGATAACCTTGTCTCTCCTATTCTTGATTCCACTGTTGTTCAGCTTCTGGCTGCCCCCTCTGTGGCTTTCTCTATATATGTCTGAATTTCATTCCACTTATAAAGGATATCAGCAATAGGATAAGACCCATCCTGATTAGTTTGATCATACCTTAACTGACATAACCTCATCAAACGGTCCTACATACAATGGATTCATATGCATCAGAATGGATTAAACTTAAAATGTTTTTTTCTGGGGTACATACAGCTCCAATCCAACACAGTGTTAAGGAAAGAATTGAGGGACAAAAATGTTATAAGACTTACAAGCAGGATGGTAGTAGAAAGCCATGCATTATCAGTAATGACTTTAAATTTAAATTATTTAAACTCTCCAGTAAAAAGGCAAAGACTGTCAGAATGGATAAAAAGCATGACCCAACTATATGCTGGTTCAAGAGACTGACATTAAATTTAAAGGCATAAGTATTTTGAAAGTGAAAGGATGGAGAAAAAGTATACTATGCATGTAGTAACCAAGAGATAGCTGTGGTAGCTATACTCAAAACAGATAAAATAGATTCAAGTCAAAAATAGAAAGGACAAAGATAAATCGTTAAATACTGGAAAATGTGTCAGTTCAACAAAAAGACAGCAATTATAAATCTACATACACCTAATATCAGAGCCCCAAATTATATGAAGCAAATACTGACAGATATGAAGAAAGAGAGGATTTTACATTAATAACAGGAGACTTTAATAACCACTTTCAATAATGGATAGAACATATAGACAGGAGGTCAATAAATAAATACAAGATTTAAACTCTAAACCAACTAGCCTTATCAGACATATATAGAACACTTCACCCAACATTTTTCTCAAGTGCTCATAGATCATTCTTCAGTATCAAACACATCTCACATCACAAGACAAGTCTCAATAAACTAAAGTATATTGAAGTGATACAATTTATATTCCCTGACCACAATTGAATGAAGTTAATAACAGAGGGAGAAATGGAAAATTCATAATTAGGTGGAAATTATACAACATACTCCTAATGAATAGGTGAAAGAGGAGATCACAAGAAAAAGGAAATATCTTGAATGAAAATGAAAATATAACATATCAAAACTTATGGATGTAGCAAAGGCAGTGCTGAGAGGGAAATTTATTGTGCTAAATCCTTACAGTAAAAAAGAAAGATTTCAAATCAGGGGCACAACCTGAAAACTGGAAGAATTAGAAAAAGAAGAGCAAACTAAATCCAAAGTGAGCAGAATTAAGGAAGGAGCAAATATTAGAGCAGAGGTAAAGGAAATAAGGAATAAAAGAAATCAATAGAGTGAATCAACAAAGCCAAAAATTGGTTCTTTGAAAAGATCAACAAAATTGGCAAACCTGTAGCTAGAGTGACAGAGAAAAAGAGAAAAGTCACAAATAAACCATAAATGAAAAGGGGATGATTACTACCAACCCTACTAAAATAAAAAGGACTATAAGAGGTTACTATGAAAACCTGTATGCCAGCAAATTATAATAGACCACCTGGAAGAAATGGAAAAGCTACCTACAGTGACTCAACAAAGTAACAAAGACTCAACAAACAAATTAAGTGGACCAGATGGCTTTACAGAGAAATTTTACCACACATTCCAAGAAGAATTAATACCAATCCTGCTCAAACTGTTCTAAAAAATTGAAAAGGAGGGAACTCTCTCTATCATTCTATGAGGTTGACATTACCCTCATAGAAAGCAAGATAAAGATACCGCAAAAAAAGAAAATTACAGACAAATATCTCTTATGAACATAGATGCAAAAATCCTCAACAAAATACTAGCAAACCAAATCGAACAGCACATTAAAATAATTATATACTATGATCAAGTGGGATTTATCAACCATGCAAACGTGGTTCAACATAAGAAAATCAATTAATGTAATATACCACATTAACAGAATGCAGGGGGAAAAATCACATGATTTTCCCAATGGATGAAGAAAAGGCATTTGACAAAATCTAGCACCCTTACTTGATAAAAGCACTTAAAAAACTAGGAATAGTGGGAAATTTCCTCAACATTATAAAGGGCATATATGAAAACCCACACCTAACATTATACTTAATGCTGAAAAACTGAAATCTTCCATTCTGAGAGCAGGAACAAGACAAGAATGCCTTCTGTCACCACTGTTATTTAACATTGTACTGGAAGTTCTGGCCAGGACAGTTAGGCAAATAGAAAGCACCTGAATTGGAAAGGAAGAAATGAAACTTTGCCTTTTTGCATATGACATGTTCCTATATATAGAAAATTCTGAAAAATTCACAACAAAGTTCCTAGGGCTAATAAATGAATTCAGCAAAGTAATGAGTCACAAGGTCAACACCCAAAAATCCATAGTGTTCCTATATACTAGTAATGAAAATTCAGAAGAAGAGATCAAGAAAAATCCATTTACTATAGCAACTAAAGGAATCAAACATTTAAGAATAAATCAAAGATGTAAAGGTCCTGTATACAGAAAACTACAAAACATTGCTAACAGAAGTCAAAGAAGGCCTAACTAAATAACTGGACAAACTTTCTGTGTTCATGAATCAGGCAACTAAATATTGTTAAATGTCAGTTCTACCCAGAATGATTTACAGATTCAATGTAACCCCAGCAACCTTTTCAGAAATGGGAAAGTCATCACATTTACAAGGAATGTAAAAAGTACCAGAAAGCCGGAGCCATCTTGAAAATGAAGATCAAAGATGAGGGACTCACGTGCTTCCCAATATTAATACTTATTACAAAGCCACTATAATCAAAACAGCATAGTATTGGCACAAGGACAGACATTTAGACCAATGGAATCAAATTAAGAGTTCAATAATCAACCCTTACATTTATGGCCAATTGATTTTTGACAAATGGGCAAAGATCACTCAGATGGAAAATAATAGCCTCTTCAACAAATGGTGGTGGGAAAACTGCATCTCCATTTACAATATGCATCATGCCATTTACAATAATCTGCTCAAAATGGATCAAAGACCTAAATAAAAGAGGAAGAGTTATTAAACTCCTGGGAGAAAGTGTAGGTATGCATCTTTAGGATCTTGATTTAGGCAATGATTTCTTACACTTTACACTCAAATTACAAGCAACAAAAGAGTTCAGTGGAAGCTCATCATAATTTAAAACTTTTGTACCTCAAAGGACTTTATTCTAAAAGTAAAATGATAACCTACACAAGGGGAGAAAATATTTGAAAGCCACATATACAAGAAAGGCTTAATAACCAGGGTATATTACAATGTCCTTCAACTCAACATCAAAAAAAGACTATCCAATTCAAAATGGGAAAAAAAAAACCTTGAATAGGCATTTCTTCAAAGAAGATATGCAAATGGCCATGAAGCTCATGAAAAAACATTCAAGATCAGTAGCCAGTAGGGAAATGCAAGTTAAAACCACAAGAAGATACCATTTCATGCTCATACCATTTCATTTCATTGCAGGCAAAATTAACGAAATGGAAAATTTCAAGTTTTGGAGAGGATGTGGTAAAATAGGAACACTGATTCATTGTTGGTGGGACTGTATAATGATGCAGTCACCATGAAAGAGTTTGGCATTTTCTCAGAAAGTTAAGTATATAAGTAGAATATGGCCTGGCAATCCTACTTCTAGGTTTGACCCAAAACAATTGAAAGCAGGGATTCTAACAGATATTTGCACACCAATGCAACAGATATTTGCACACCAATATTCACAATTGCCAAAAGATGGGAGCAGCCCAGGTGTACATCAACAGATGAATAAATAAAATGTGGTATATACTTAAAATGGAATATTATTAAGTCCTAAAAAAGAATGAATTTCTGATACATGTGACAATGTGGATGAATCTTGAATACATCATATTGAGTGAAAAAGTCAGACACAAAAAGACGAATATTTCATGATCTTACTGATATGAAATAATTGGAATAAACAAACTCATAGAATCAGAACAAGAATATAGATTACCAGGGAGTGGAGGGGGTTAGTGATTAGGTAGTTAAGTCTTATATATTGTTTTTATTTGGCACAATGTAAATGTTTTGGTAATGGATGGTGGTGATGTTAGTGCAACTTTTTGAATATAAATAACAGAATTGAATTATACAGTTGAATGTAGTGAAAAGTGGAAAATTTAGGTTGTGTACATACTACTAGAATAAATTTTTTTAATCTATGGAATTGTACAAATATTGAGCCCTAAGTTAAACTGTGGACTTTAGTTCATGGTACAATTATAAAAATGTGCTTCCATAAATTGTAACAAATTTACCATACCGATGAAAATTCTTAATAATAGGGTGGCATATGGGAGTCCTCTATTTTATGCATGATTTTCCTATAAAATCATAACTTCCCTAGTAAAAAATACATTGTTTTTCACTATATTTCAGGAGAAATCACAGTTGTTGTGATTTGCTCCTTTTACATGACAAAATATAAAGTTCTCAACTGCCTGTGAGGCAGGTAAATGTTCTTTTCTTATTGGATAATGAGGCTCAGAGAATAGAGATAACGCTTTCAAGGGTGTACAGTAGATAAATGTCAGAGCAGGAAACAGGAGCCAGCACTTAAGTAGTTATTCAGGCAGTATATACAATTGAGCAACTTTTGAATCCAAGAGTGGAATTCATGTAGACTTACTCCATTACTAACATTTCTAGGAGAAACTGTGTGAAACACCACGTGAAAATAAAGTCCTGTACATCACTTGTTACTTGGACGAGGAAAGTGAGAATCTGCCATATGTTCTCATTAAAAGAGAGTCTGGGAAATCGGTCCCAAACAGTTATTTTCAGGCTGATTGAAACTGCTGATGGGAAGTCATAAGACAGGTACATCCTCAGTTGAAGGAGATCAGGGCGGACTTATTTCTTGACCCATATGAAGAATCATTTTTCACTCTCACCTGTGACATAAACTGCTCATTTACTAGGAGCTCATTTCTCCTTTCTATATTCTTTCTGCCTACTAGAACCAAGCTGACACACCGAAAAGAAGAGAAAGAGAACAAGTTGGCAGGGAGTCTATATATTTCCCTGTTTTATTACTACAGAATTCTAGTAGCATTTAGTTGGTAAGTCTAAGCAGAGAATGAGCATTTCTAAAGTGACTCAGATAGTAAGGAAAATTATTAAAGGCATAATAACAACAACAACAAAAAATCCATGGGTTAATTAGCAGGTCAATGGTGTTTGAGTAGTTATTTCTAAATAACATGGTTTATATGCAAGAGACAGCATAAATTTTTGCCATTTTCCAGGTTGGGTGACTTGTGTGTTGGAATTCCAAGACAGTTGGAAGAGATTCCCATTGACTGGTTGATGCATAATGAGATCAGAAAAGATAGTACTTGGATTTTTTTCAAGTCTGCACATTCAAGACTTTATCTTGTTCTCTGTCAGTGATAAAACATTCTTGCTATAGTTCCGGATAGTGATATGTGAAGACCTGATTAGTAATAAATAAAGAAGTCAAGACTAACAACAATATGGGAGAGGAGAAAATTCAGGGTCAGCAAGATAACATACGTGGTGCCGGAGAGACAATCAAGTTCAAGGATAAGTGAAAAGCAAGTAATAACCTCTTCCTTAGAAGGGCTACAACAAATTTCATGAATGAGGAAAGCAGCAGAATCAACAGATGGCAATATTTCATTAATGAACTTAATGTAAGTCAAAGCATGCCTATTATATGCTAAAATCCATAAAAATTGTTCTGGGAACTTCATGAAATTATGCATGCACACATACACAACACATATATACACATATATATATATACGTATATATGTATATATATATGTATACCATATACCATGTATATGGCAGAAATATATTAATAAAATTAATAGGGTAGTAAGTGAAAAGTACTACAGATAAAAGTAAAAGTAGAGCCATTTAAGGAACTGTGAGTTCAAAAGGATAAGGTGAAATTATTAAAAAGGGTGGTAAGGTTAAGCATCTTTGAGAAGTTGACATTCCAGCAAAGACTTACAAGAGAAGGAGGAGTTTACTCATCCACATATCTGGGGGAAGCCTGGTCCAAATAGAGGTAATAACCAGTGTATTTGTCCTACAGTGGCATGAGCCTGGGCAGTTTGCTGGGGTGGACTGGGCAAGGGTGGGGAGCAGTAGGAAGTGAAGTCAGAGTGGTAATGGGTTAGATGTTACAGGTTCTGGTTAGTCTCTGAAAGGACCAAATTTGGAAGACTAGATTCCTTTCTCCAACCCGGGTTCAAAAGAAGGAGCAAGACATTTATGATAGCACTAATGAGACATAGTGTTGCCATAATATAATGTGTGGGATTAATCATAAAGAAGTATCCTTGAGGCTTTTCACATAAATGCAATAAAAAAGCAAACAACCAGGGGAGACATTTATGCATAGAGGGGAACTCTGCTCTAGGAATCTGCAGTGAAGTAGATTGGACTAATGAGCATAATAATCAGGCTGTCAGAGAGCTTAGCTTTTGCTCTGCATATAGCTAGGCAGTGCCTAGAATGCTCTATTTCATTTCTAAATGATTTTTTATGCCCATTAAAATAGTATTTTCATTTCAATTAATAATTCAGCCAATAATACAATTATGAAATAGAACTTTTGCCGATAGCAATTTTCAGAATGAAGCTTGAAAGGACCTGGGAGGTGGTAGAGAAGGAAATATAGGAGAGTTTTCCTAGCTAGAACTCAATTTTGGTATATGTAGAGGTTTGAAGGTATCTATAATTAACCATGTTACTAATCTCCTTCCTTCCCATTTTGATCGAAAGGAAATGGGATTATGGGATGAAGGATTCAGATTGGAGCTATCCTTTGGACACCTTTCAGAGCTCTAAATCTGGAGCAAATTGGTTGAACAGAATCATCTTTGGGACTCTTGGTTTGAGTTCTTAATCTTCCATACAACTTCCCTGCACAGCAGGAGTTTGACCAAGCAACCACAGCCCCTTCTTACTGTGAGGACCATATGTGTATATAAACTGACAGTTTTATATTATTTAAGCAAAAGTTCATTCTAGTGAATGTTTCTGGGCTAGATATTTCAATTCCTAAGATACGTGTGCTGCTTGGTGGTACTCACATTTACCAAGAATGATTTTTCATCTTAAATATGTGGTTCTAGAAGTAAGCTGGGACTTCTACTATAGCTATGATTTTAGAATAGTGCTACACATTTCACGCATTTGACAGTGTTGAATTCTTTGGATAGGTCTTTCACATTTATGAGCTTACTGTTCCTCTGTGAACTCAGACAGGATGTGTAATGTAATGTTCTAGACAAAGGAAATGGTAATGTTTCTTGCTCAACCTCTTCAGATGACTAATCAGCAGCAAATGATCAGTCAACATAACTAAAAGCCACTTCCTTAGGTCAGCTGACTTCTTTGTTGCTACAACCAATAAATGTTCACTTGTAATGGTATGTCAGGTAGAACAGGGCACAAGGAAGTAAAAACAATGAAGATACTTCCTATTTCTTTCTTTCCCAGTATATCTGGCTTTTTCTCTCTTTAAGGGATAAGACCCCCTAAAAACGGGTCCCCACTAAATTTAAGAAAGGGAGTCTTTCTCTTGCTTCCAAATAATAGTACCCAAAGCATAGAGATTATTATGCTACAATTGTCTTCCCATCTTCCTGTAAGGGTGAAAACTAGCCTCAACTTTCAGTCTTAAAATCTTTCTTTTTTGGTTGCTCCAAGTGAAAAATATTGTCAGGTGTCAAATAAAATGGATATGACAAAAGTGGCTTGTTTCAGACTATTTTCGTCATGGAGGCTCCTCTGCAGAGACACTTTGAATAATAAAGGTGTCAGTTCCTTTCCAAGAAGTGGGACACTACCCCACTCCTAAGGGCCATAGCCTCCCCAAAGCCACCAGATTAACTGAGTTATGCATCTGTCTCATGAAATTTACTTGCTTGTAAAATTTGGGGAGAATGTGCTGACCCTGTAATGCCCATTAACACCTTGAGAGTAGGTAGCAGAGTAACAGTCACTTTCAGCTCAAAGAGGTGTTTGCAAAAAACTTTTACAAGCTTAGTTTCTCTTCATATGGCAACATTTTGGTTATCCCATTCCCTATCACCTTAAAAACCATATACACAATTAAGCAGCAGGAGCAGGGCCATCCTCATTAGATGCAGGAATGATTCACTTGCATTGGTTACAGTTTCCTACTCTCCAATTGTGAGATTGGAGTTTCTATCCGGAGATTGTGTGGATTTTTAATAAATCTAGTTAAGATGCACTTGCCAATCCACATTTAAAAGACCTTTTTGGGTCAGTGCCTCCAGGCTTCCTGGTGTGAAGAATATAAGTGAGCACTCAAGGATTTCTCCCTGAAAAATGTAAGAATTTTAATGCTGATTATCTAGCTATACACCACTCATAAAAGTAGATTGTAATTTATTCAAAGATCAGGGAATATGTAGGATGTTACCAGGATAGAAAACACATTTTATAGGACAATGTGAAATTCAAGTCAATGTGAATTTATGTGATCCTGTATCCATGCCACTTTAAAGGACTTTCTACTCTAGTTCATCCTGATTTTTCCTTCTGCTACCATTTTCTTTCCAAGCCTCTCCAGCACTAAGAGGTCAGGTTGATAATCCCAGTTTGAAAAGCTGGTGAGACATGAAGCAGGTTGGAACAATACTTCTCAGTTTCTTCAGACCTGAAATCATTTGAAATGCTAATTGGCCATAGAAAAGACAAGACTTTCATCTAATGGTCCTTTAAAGTCAAGAGGGGGAAACGGACTTGGCCCAATGGGTAGTGCATCCACCTACCACATGGGAGGTCCATGGTTCAAACTCTGGGCCACCTTGACCCATGTGGAGCTGGCCCATGCACAGTGCTGATGCAGGCAAGGAGTGCCCTGCCACACAGAGATGTCCCCTGCATAGGGGAGCCCCACGCACAAGGAGTGCGCCCCGTAAGGAGAGCTACCCAGCGTGAAAGAAAGTACAGCCTGCCCAAGAATGGCACTGCACACACGGAGAGCTGACACAACCAGATGATGCAACAGAAAGAAACACAGATTCCTGGTACTGCTGATAAGGATAGAGGCGGTCACAGAAGAACACACAGCGAATGGACACAGATAGCAGACAACTGGGGGCGGGAAGGGGAGAGAAATAAATAAAAAATAAATTTTAAAATTATAAAAATTAAAAAGTCAAGAGGGGAGTGGAGTGGTTCCTCCCCAGAAACAAACAAATAAATTTTTTAAATTAAAATTAAAAATATATATGGGGGCACATGGGACTCTGTACTTTTAGCTCAACTTTTTCTGTAAACTTAAAAACTATTATAAAAATAGAGTTTATTTAAAAATAATGATGATGATGATGATGATGATGATGATGATGTAGTATAGCTGGCTATGGTTTCCTTTACGACCCCCCCCCAAATGTGTCTTAATGATTTGCTATGGTTAAAAGATAGGATTGGTAATAAATGCCTAAGGGAAACTTTCAAAAGTAATGCAATTGAGCAAGATAGTCCCATCCATCAGCTGTATGGGATCGAGGCCCCCTTTCAATTAGAGGTGGAATGGGCATCACCATCCCAGAATCCTCAGGATTGGGGAATAAAATACGGACTAGAGTGGATTTACTGGTACTCTACTATAGACTTATTGTGATTCTGGCAATGGAAGAAATTATACCATTGATGTGGAGACAGTGGGTACTGGAGGTGCTGAAGTCTGGGAGAGGGAAAAAGAGGTGTAATATGGGGTCATTTTCGGACTTGGAATTGTCCTGAATGACATTGCAATGACAGATACAGGCCATTATGTATCCTCCCATAACCTATGAAATTGAGTGTGAGAGAGTGTAAACTACAATGTAAACTATAATCCATGCTTAGTGGCAATGCTCCAAATGTGTTCATCAATTGCAATGAATGTACCACATTAATGAAAGATGTTGTTAAGGTGGGGAAGGGTGGGAGGTGTGGGAAATGGGGTATATGGTAATTCCTTATATATTTTCGTGTAACATTTTGCATAATCTAAGTATCTTTTAAAAATATATATTTTTAAAAAGTAAGTAATGCAGTTGTGCAAATGTTTTAGGGTTTTGTGTTAGGCATATTTTATGAATTAGTAAAACTAATAAGCCTACTAATTCAAAGTAATTAATTTTCCCAGAATTTATTCACAGCAACTCCTTTCTCTCTCTACTTCCCTCTGATAAATTACCTTTTGTCAGTTTAAGGGGGTTGGGAGAAGTTTTCCTGAAAAGTAGACAAAGTGCTTTACCAATACTAGCACTCTTCTAAAATAATTACCACCAACACTATTCAGTTGAAATAAATCATTTTGTATAACTCAGTGCCTTTCATTTCTATTGCTTTTCCTAAAATTCAAATATCCTTGAGTGTCTGTTAAGTACAAGACATTATTCTAGGCCCTATGAGAAATTCAAAGATGAGCAAGATATGTTTCCAAGCCTCAAGGAATCAAGTAGGTAGAATCAGATAGTACACAAGTAACAAATCTTCTTAATGAAGAATAATCATTTTTCTCTGGTACCTTGAGATGATGACATCACCAAATTCATTTAAGTCACAAAACATTGGAAGAGTGTAGGTTCTGTTGGTTGATATTTATTTAAATGATATGCTGAGAAGCATTAAGCATGTGGTTCTATTTAATTACCTATTTTCTGAGCAATTTTTCTTTTTCATTTTGGATTAGTTTCCATTTGTGAATGAAAAATGTCTTCTCACCTGCCGTTTACTTGAATGCATTCTTTGGGTGCTTCATCAAGTTCAATTCTATACTAGCTGGGGTGATTGTGTGACTGTGTATTGGTTAGTGTGTTTATTAATAAAAAAAGCTGTAATAGAAACACCTGCCTATTTTTGATTCTTTTAATGAATTGTCTTGGCATTACTAAATAACCGTACAAACCAATTATGATATGCTGTGTAGTAGCAGCCTTGCACTGACATTACTGTCTGAAGGTAGGCTACTTGTTTTTCTAATCCCTTTGTGCATTGTGTGTATATGTGTTATGCATATTCCACATATAGGAAAATATCTCTAATTTGCATGTGAATAGCACTTTACAGTTTATATAAAGTATTTTCACTATCGTACCCCTCCTGGAAACTGCTCCTTTACTTGTATTTCTATCTTATGGATTGTACCAATACATGTATTATTCAAGCTAAAACCTTCGTATCTTCTTTAGTATTGCCTCTCTTTTACCTCTATATGTAACCTATCTCCAATTACATTGCTGCTACCATAGAAGCATCTCCCTAATCTGCCTACTTCTCCCCATCCCCTTGGTCAATGTCTCAGTTAAAAGTGCTGTAATCTCTTGTAATGCTACTACCTCTGAATATCTCCCTGCCTTCACCTGCACATTTGCTCCCTCATATCAATTTCTCTACAGGGATCCCGAGTAATATTCTTAAAATGACAATCTAATTATGATATTCTCCTATTTAAAACACATCTTTGGCCTTGAATTGCTCTTGGAATAAACTCCAAACTCCTTATTCTGGACTAAAAAGCCCTATCTGATCTTGATCTCACATCTCTCTAGGTTTATTTACTTCTTTACTGCCACAATCATACATCACAACCATCTAGGCAGAATTAATAGATTGAATCATATGAAATTGCCACTGCTTGACTACTTTTGAACAAGAAATTATGTCAATCTGTTATGGTTTAAACTAAATAAAACAGGTCAGTTTTTTTTTTTAGGTAGGGAAGGTTCTCTTTGCTTTCACATATACTCTTCCTTCCACCTTGATATATTTTCCCTAGCTCTTTACCTAGAAAATTCTTATTCATTATTCAGATTTTTAATTCAGCTTGGAAACCAATTCCATCCTCCTTTCAAAATAGAAAGTTGACAGGCGAGAAATGGCCAAATTACATATTGGGAAATCAAGGTTTATAGAGTGAGGTAGTTTGTAAAAGGTCACATAACTAGTAGTTGAAAGACACATCACTAGTACCCATTTGGTAGGGCTACTCAGAAGTATTTTTCTTCCCCTGATTATAGACTTAGCACTAAAGACCATATTTTGTCCCTGAAAACCTTAATGTTCTAGCTCAGGGCATCTACATTGTTTTTGTGATTGTTTTCCCAACCTGAGAAGTTGATCAAGAAGGAAATAGGACAACACCTTTATTTCTCTCCCTGAAAATCTAGATTCCAGAATTACCCTAGTCCTTCAGCTTCCTCTTTCTTTCTCTTTGCTCTCACCTGGGCTCCTCTGCCTATTAATTAGTTCATTTATTCATTTATCAATGAATAAATTTTTATTCATTATTAAAATTTTCCATGTTCCTGATCATGTGCTAGAGTTGGGTGAAAGAATGAGCAATAAAATGCAGAGTCTGCTCTCAGGGAACTCCTTTACTAGCGGCTGAACTAGAAAATGGTTCAGGATAAAGGCAGAATCATAACTGCTATTTTAGTAGTAAATACAGGGAGGTAGGCATAGAAGCAGACTTGGGCTTGAAAGATATGTAGTCTACACAAAGAAGCCTATATCTGAACAGAATCTTTAAAATTGGATTGTCAGAGATAACTGTGTGAATACTACATCTGAATGTTGGGTAGGGTTGGGTTAGAGTAGTTGAAAGGGGGATTACTTGCAAAGATTCTTAGGCAAGAAAGAGAAGGACTGGGAGGCATCTCCCTAAGAAGCAGGTATGCCTCCAGCCCAAATAACACTGACCTATGCCTTTCCAGTCTGAAAAAAAAATGGTGTTATTCTTTCACTTTTACCCCTTAAACACTTGGGGAGTGTATTAGTCAGGATTCTCTAGGGAAAGAGAATCAACAGGAGATATTTATAAGTAGTATAAGATTTTATAAAATTCTCTCATGTGACCATGGTGATGCACAAGTCCAAATTCCATAGGCAGGCTGCAAACCAGGGGCTCAGATGAACTGGAAAATTCTCTCTGAATGCTGAAATCACTTTCCCTTTAAGGCATTCAACTGGTTGGATAAAATATTACTCTTTGCTGATGGCTATCTCTTTGGTTGACTGTAGATGTGATTCACCATCTATGCAACAAACTTACTGGTGACTAAAGTCCATAAAAGTCCTTGCACCACAGTTATCCCAGTGCTTGCTTGACCAAACAACTGGGCACAATTACCTGGCACATTAGCCTAACCATCACAGTCCACCCCTTGTCAGCTTGGCAATCATATACATCACCTTAAACCACGCTTAGTCTCTAAATAAAAACAATAACAGACATGCATATATATATATTTCCACCTAACAGTATTCAACTGTCCTGCTTACAACCAGAAACACATTAATTTCCTACAGAATAGGGTATAAGTAATATTCAATCTTAAACGTGACATCCTTAAATATTATGACATGAAACTAATAGAACTTGTCATATGATAAGGGATAAGGTTAGGGAAGAAAACAAAGATATTTGTTTTATGTACATGTACAGTCATACTCATGACAAAACAAGGAAGAAAGATTCATGATCATTACAGTCCTCATTTCTGTAACTGGTCACATGGTCAAAGTTTATATTTATCACTACTTTCTTCCACTACATATTCCATATTCCTGTTACCCTCAGCAAGCACCTCAGCTTGCCATGATTCTTTGCCTGGAAGGGTGACCCAAACTTTCATTCCTGAAGATTCTGGACCATTGTTAGTCCTGCTTGGATTAGGTTGTTGCAATTTTCCATTGACTTTAATCACAAAGTAAGATGCCCTAGAGGATCTCCTGTATTCCAGGCAAACTCTTCTGGACACCCATTATATAGATGCAGTCCTATTTCCCCTTGATAAGATCAATCATCCCCAACCAGTACAGTAATTCCCTTCTTTGCCTGTTGATTGAGAAGTATGAGCAGCCCAAAGTGGGCAGGTGGCAGTCTTAGTTTCCAATTCAATGCAATCATTTTAGTGTTCCATTGTAGGAGCACTCCTATTTTGGAACTAAAACCGATAGACCAGCAGAGGTTAAGGTCACAGGAACAGGACACAAACATTTTCCTCATGTATGACTAGGGGTAATAGTGATACCACTCCCATTTCCACCCTTTGATTCCTGGACCCATGAATTCTGGCTATGAGAGAAACAGCACAATAGCATGGAAGCTAATTTAGAGCATGTACAGCTTCCTGGAGAACATTGCCCCAGCCCTGCAAGGTATTGCCTGCTAGTTGGCATCAAAACTGAGTCTTTAAAAGGCCATTCCATCATTCATTCAATCCAGCTGCTTCAGAATGATGGGGATTATGGTAAGACCAATAAATTTCACGGGCATGTGTCCATTCCCTTGCATCATTTGCTGTGTAATGGGTTCCTTGATCAAAAGTAATGCTGTGTGGAATGTTACGGTGGTAGATAAGACATTTGGTAAGTCCACAGATGGTAGTTTTGGAAGAAGCATTACGTGCAGGGAATTCGAACCCATATCCGGAGTATGTGTCTTTTCCATTTAAAACAAATTGCTGCCCCTTCCATGATGGAAGAGATTCAATGTTATCAACCTGCCACCAGGTAGCAGGCTGATCACTTCAGAGAATGGTGCCATATCAGGTGCTAAGCATGGTTCTTTGCTCCTGGTAGATTGGGCACTCAGCAGTGGCTGTAGCTAAGTCAGCCTTGGTGAGGGGAAGTCCATATTGCTGAGCCCATGCATAACCTCCATCATTACTTTTATGACTACTTTGTTCATGAGCAACCCAATGGGCAATGACAGGAGTGGCTGGGGAAAGAGGCTAAGCATTAGCCACAGAGTGGATAATCTTATCCTCTTGATTATTAAAATGTTCCTCTGCTAAAGTAACTCTATGGTGAGCATTCATGTGGGACACAAATATTTTCATGTTTTTTGCCCACTCAGAAAGGTCAATCCACATACCTCTGCCTCAGACCTCTTTGTCACCAAATTTTCTAATTATGTTCCTTCCAAGTACCTCACCATCCAGCCAAACCATCGATGACAGCCCATGAATCAGTGTATAAGTACACCTCTGGCCATTTCTTTGTCCAAGCAAAATGAACAACCAGGTGCACTGCTCAAAGTTCTGCCCACTGGAAGGATTGGCCCTCACCATTCTCCTTCAAGGATGACCCAGAAAGAGGCTGCAGTGCTGCAGCTGTCCACTTTCATGTGGTATCTGCATATCATATGGAACCATCTGTACAACTGATTGTAAGGGACTCCCCAAGAGACCAAAGTTGTGGGCAGGGAAAGAAAAGGTAACATGGCAGGAGTAGTGACCATGGCATTTGGGCTACTTCCTTGTGTAACTCACTTGTGCCTTCAGGACTGCTCAAGCCCTATCTAGTATATATCACTTTTACTTTATTAAGGAGTGCTGCTGTGCATGCCCAACTTTATGGTTTGGTGGGTCAGATAATACTCAACTCATAATAGGCAACTCAGGTCTCATGGTAATTCAGGCCATGGTTAAGCGTTCAGTCTCTACTAAGGCCCAGTCACAAGCCAAAAGGTGTTTCTCAAAAGGAAAGTAGTTATTTGCAGAGCATGGCAGGGCTTTGCTCCAAAATCTTAAGGGACTGCTTTCTGATTCTCCTGTTAGGGGCCTGCCAAAGGCTCCAGACCACAACTTCATTTGCCATTGAAACTTCTAGCACCATTGCATCTGCTGGATCATTTGGACTAAATGGTACTGCAGTTTGCACAGCAGCCTGGACCTATTGCAGAGCCTTGTTCTAGCCACCAATCAAAACTAGTGGCTTTTCTGGTCACTTGGTAGATGGGCCAGAGTAGCACACCCAAATGAAGAATGTGTTGTCTCCAAAAACCAAAAATACCAACTAAACGTTGTGCCTCTTTTTTGGTCATAGGAGGGCCAGATGTAGCAGTTTATCCTAGTCTTTAGAAGGGATATCAACATGCCTTGCACCACGGACACCTAGAAATTTTACTGAGGTGGAAGGCCCCTATATTTTGTTAGATTTATCTCCCATCCTTTCTCATGCAAATACCTTACCAATAAGACTGGAGTCATTGCTACTTCTATCAAAATGATACCATCAATATAATGGACCAGTATTATGGGAGGGAGAGAGACAATCAAGGTTCCTGCAGACAATATTGTGACATAGGGCTGGAGAGTTGATAACCCCCCTGAGGCAGGACAGTGAAGGTGTATTGCTGGCCTTGCCAGTTGAAAGCAAACTGTTTCTGGTGATCCTTACTAATAACAGTTGAGAAAAAAACATTTGCCAGATCAATAACCACATGTCAAGTACCAGGGGATGTATTGAGTTGTTTGTGCAATGATACCACATCTGAGACAGCAGCTGTGATTGGAGTCACCACCTGGTTAAGTTTACAAAAACCTGTCATCCTTCAAGAGCCATCTGTTTTCTGCACAGGCCAAATGGGAGAGTTGAATGGGGATGTTGTGGGAATCACCACTCCTGCATCCTTCAAATCCTTGATGATGGCACTAATCTCTGAAATCGCTCCAAGAATCCAGTATTGCTTTTGATTTACTATTTTGCTATGTAGGGGCAGTTCTAGTGGCTTCCACTTGGTCATAATAGCCCCCACTCCACAAGTCAGGGATCTAATGTGGAGATTCTGCCAGTTACTGCATATGTCTATTCCAATTGTACATTCCAGAATGGGGGAAATAACCACAGAATGGGTCCAGGTACCCACTGTACCCACTGTGAGATGGACCCGAGCTAAAATGCCATCAATCACCTGATCTCCATAAGCCAGTACTCAGACTGATAGACCACAGTGATGTTTTGTGTCTCCTGGAATTAATGTCACTTCTGAGCCAATATCTTGTAATCCCTGAAATACCTGATAATTTCCTTTTCCCCAATGCAGTTACTCTAGTAAAAGGCCATAGTTCTCCTTGGGGAAAGTTGGGAGGAAGATTAACTGTATAAAATTGTGGCAATTCTCCCAGACCAAGGGAACCCAGTCTTCTCCTCATTCAAGGGGCTTTGGGTCTGCAAACTGTCTCAATTCTAGGAATTGATTAAGAAGCTGTAGTTCTCTGTCTGTATTTCAAGTTAGGGTTTTGTTCACTCAACCCTAAACTCTTCTGCTTATACTATCAAGTAGGAATTTAATAGACTGCCAAACTACTTCACTTCTAGGTACTCTAAGATCGATTAGCCAATGCCATAACTCTATGCAACTCAGACTTTTGATTTCTGCTTTGAGCCTGTCCCTCTTTGCCATAGCCATGCCTTCCTGGTCTTTGGTGGTTAAACTGCAGATACCTGACTTTTACTGGCTGGAGATCTGATCATCCCTATGAAGTTTAAGGATTCTAGTTCCCTTACAGTAATATCTGGACTACAGAGAAGAACAACCACAGAGCTCTTAAGGGAAGATGGAGTTAGTCTTACAAATTTGTTCCTCACAATCCTGGTTAAAAGTGTGTCCTCTGGACATTCCTGGAGTGGATGGGTTAAATGGTAAATACATTCAACATTCCAATCTCTCTAAGACTTTTAATTCCCTTTCCTACTGTATATCATGGTAAATCAGGCATCTCAACCTAAGACATGTTAGGTCATCTTTTGTTCCATGTTTCAGTCAGCCACCCAAACACACTGTTAGAGCCCTTTCTTACCCCTCAAGCTATAGTGTTGAATCCAGAATTTCTGCTTAGTCAGCTCATATCAATAAATTCAGTCTGATCCAATTTTATATTCCTTCCACCATTATCCCAACCCTTAGTATCCATTCCCACACATATTCCCTTGATCTCTATCTATTTAAGTTGGAAAACCCATACAGTTATTTTAGAGTATAGTGTACTTTCTCATGGGTCACCCTTTGTATTTCACCTTTTGGGACTTGTCATGATTTTAGTCGAGTAATAGGTCTTGAAGAAAAGAGAGGTGGTGGAGGTAGGTAAGGAGAAGAATTAGAAATGCCTTGCAAGCTAATACCTCAGGGCTTTCCTTTGCATTTCCATCTGGTGAGACATGATTTATCTCTTCAGGCAAAGGTTAGAAGATAGATTCCTCAGGACAGGGTGGAGGCTGGGCAATGAAGGCTTTAGTTTGGCTGGTACCAGCCTCAGGGCTGGGAGGAGATCCAGACTCCATGGGGCAGACCAGAGGCTGGTCAGTTTAGGTTTTAGTTTGGCTGGTACCCTCCTTAGGGTTGGAAGGAGGTCCTGGCTCCCTGTGGCAGGCTGGAAGCTGGGTGATACAAGGTCGACATTGTATGGTTTCCACAGGGTAGGCCATCACAGGTTTATCTGGCAAAATCTCAGCAGAATTTAGGGAAATAATCATCATCCCATATGTCTCCTTCCTAAATCTCAAGGTTCCTTTCCAATCAATGCCTTCACTTTAACAGCAGACACCCTGCAAGTTTGAGATTTTAGTTTTCTTTTAACTCTGCTACTATACAATGAGACTCTGAGTCTGGTTTTCAGAGATCTAAAGTCTGTGGCTGGGAAGAGGACTTGGCCCAACGGATAGGGCATCCACCTACCACATGGGAGGTCCACAGTTCAAACCCCGGGCCTCCTTGACCCATGTGGAGCTGGCCCATGTGCAGTGCTGATGCACGCAAGGAGTGCCCTGCCACACAGGGGTGTCCCCCACATAGGGGAGCCACACATACAAGGAGTGTGCCCCATAAGGAGAGCTGCCCAGTGCAAAAGAAAGGGCAGCCTGCCCAAGAGTGGTGCTGCACACAGAAAGCAGGCACAAAAAGACAATGCAACAAAAAGCAACACAGATTCCCAGTGCCGCTGATAAGGATGGAAGCAGTCACAGAAAAACACACAGCAAATGGACACAGAGAGCAGACAACTAGGACAGAGGGGGAAGGGGAGAGAAATAAATAAATAAAAATAAATCTTTAAAATAAATAAATAAAGTCTGTGGCTGCATGAAACAAGATTTTCTTTTGGAGCACACTTAAAAACTTTCATATCATTCATGTGGCACTGATGTTGCAAATGTGAAGCCTTTAGCTCATCCCATTCTTTCATAACTGTATCCAGAGTATCTAAAAGGAGCCACCCAACATCATTTTATCTTTTGATTTCACAAAACTGTTAGTGTTGAAAACACTCTCACCCAGATCCTTGTCTCTTATAAGCATGGAAGTATGGGAATATAGTGATGATATTTTATATATCTCCATTGCCAATTCATACCAGGACTGTTAGTGGCTTCTTGATTATTGGAAAGGGAGTGAGTCATTAGTACTCTTGTGTCCAAATTAGAGTGGAGAGCCAATTGAAAACTCCCAGAACTACTTCAGAAATCCCATGTTTAAGATTCTGTTCCTCAAAAACCACTCCCGGTACCAAGTTATATTAGTCAGGGTTCTCAGGAAATGGGTTCAGGAAACAGAATCAACAGGTGATATCTGTAAATAATGTAAAATTTTATAAAATTCTTTCACATGACCACGGTGATGCACAAGTCCAAATTCTGCATGCAGGCTGCAAACCAGGGGTACCAAAAGGTCCTTGATGAGTTCTTCTTGGGTTGGGTTGTTGCAATTTTGCATTGACTTTAATTACAAGGTATAGTAGTACCAAAAGATGCCCTAGAGGATCTCTTGTATTCCAGGCAAACTCTTCTTTAGCCCCATTGATAGTAAGGATCAACCACCGCCAGCTAGTACAGTAATTCCCTTCTTTGTGCATCCCCACAGTCTAACAGTCATGTGAGAAAATTTTATGAAACCTCATACTATTTACAGATATTACCTGTCAGTTCTGAATGCTGGAATCACCTTCCCTTTAAGACATTCAACTGATTGGGTAAAACATCACTCATTGCTGATGGCAATCTCCTTAGTTGACTGTAGATGTAATCAGCCATCTATGCAACAAACTCACTGGTGACTAAAGTCCAAAAATGTCCTTGTACCACAATTAGCCCAGTGCTTGCTTGACCAAACTACTAGGCACAATTATCTGGATGAGTTGACACATTAGCCTAACCATCACAGAGAGCAAAGTATGATGAGGGAGTGGACATGGTAATTGCCAAGAATAGGGCATTCATCTTCTCCATTTTGTCTATGTGATCGATGATACCTATACTAATATACCTCTTTCCTGAAAAGAGAAGAAAATGTGAAAATCAAGGAAAAGGAAAGCAAGGAATAAAGATGATTTGTAGACTTTGAGGAATTCTATTAAAATTTACTCCTTTTTTTTTCTTTTCTTGTTTCCCTTTTTTTGTTTCTAGGTAAGTGAAACCAACTTTCACAACAGATCAACAATGTTTACCAGACTGCATCAGCATATGATGACTTTCTTCATGAATATACTGCAAAGTGGCATCTCAAAATCTTCCATCACTTATATTTGATTCGTGAGTCTTTACACAGAAGTGATAAATAATCAATAAATAACCTAGCATTGAGGAATATTTAAATGGCTATGTCTATGTATTATATAATTAGATACACCTTGCATTAAGGTAAGTGAACCTACTTGAATCTAGATTTTGCCTAATGAAGCACTGAGAAGAATATTATTCCCTTTCTAGCAATACCCACGATGAGTTTCCATTAAAAAGTATTCTTCTCTTGTGCATTTTTTTCCTCATTTGGTTTACATGAAATAATTTGTTTGGGACTCTTCAGGTATGCATCTTTTTTTTTTTTTTCATGGACATGTTGATCCTTAGGTTTGTTCCTTTCCTTCTTAAAACATATAGCTGAAGGTGTGGAATTGGCATGCTTTTTGGTGTGCTCTGGAGTGTAAAATATTAAAATGCATGGCTTTTTTCCCATTGCGTTATGCAAATCTTCTTCAAGGTTGGAGTTTTACACTTGAAGAAAATGAGTTCCTAGCAGATCGGTTTGGAGTAGGATTAGGTTGGCAAGATGCAAAGTATTTAGGAAAAAAGAGGCAAAAGAATACTTGGGAGTTATTAAATATTTGAACAGTGACTACTCCTTGAAAAGTGGCATTGACACTTATTGGCCTCTGGCCTACGCTTGGCCATCCTCTTGGCTTTTTTTATGAAGCAATGCTTCAAGTCCTTATCATCTTCCAAATTCAGTTTTTTGTCTTCTGTGTAGACAGCATCAGCCATGTTATATCTGAGCATTCTCATTTACTGTGGACATCTCAGATGTTTAAAAGACTTGTGTGTGGCTTGCGTGTAATTTGGTACAGGCACCCCTGCCTTCTGCAGGGAGGTGACACACCTCTTTATTCATAGTAATTATTCTAGCTGATGGAGCTCATCGAGCCAGCCCCTCTCCTTCCTTGATGGGTAGAGATTTTCTGAGGTGCTGCTGATTCCCTGTTTGAATTCTGTCATTGATATCCATGTGTGAAATTATTAATTACAAAGCACAATGGAATGGTCTGGCAGTAAAAGACTTGTTTTCCCTGAACAGTTTCACTTGAAGGTCACTGTTGGAAATGACTTTCTGTGATACATGATTATAAACTAAACATTTCATTTTGTTTCATTGTTAATTGAGTGTCTCAATGATTTACTATTGTGTGTCAAAAGGGGGCTTTCTATATATGGAAAATGTAGGATGGACCTATTGTTGTACATTGTGTAGCTTTTAATTTCAAAAGTTCAAAGTACCTCTGTCTTAAGGAAAAATGAAAGATCAGTACTGATATAGCTGGAGAAAAAAAACATAAACTTTTGAAGTCATGTCAGCTCTGCCATAGTTCCACTAAATTTAACTTAAGTAATAGTAATGCCTATACAGCATAGTAGGAAAACCACTGGGCTTAGAGTCATAAATTCAAAGCATAAATATAGGCTCTTTCTTTTACCATATTTTTATATCGAGCAAGGCATTTATTCTTAGTCTGTTTTTTTATATAAATTATACATATATATAATGGTACTTTCTAAAGTTATTTTGAGTATACTAAGGAGCAGATTTCATAAGAGAATCTCTTTAAAGTATGTGGTACATCCTAGATATATGGTAACTGATATGATGATGATGATGGTGGTGGTGATGATGATGGTAGTGGTGATGATTATGATGATGGTGATAGGGGTAAGAATGGTAATGATGCTCTGAGTCTGGAAATAGCAATGTCATAGCTTCTTCCAGCACTGCTTTTATTGTGTACTAACCATTTCCACTAAATTTGGACAACTATCTAATAAAGAATTTTCATTGCCAAACTCTTAGTAATCCACATTATCCAAATAAAAAGTCCCACAATATTAGATATTAGTAATGGATTCTCAGTGGAAAAGATCTGGTTGAGATTCAGTGATGGCCATGCTGACTGAGTCCTTATGCAGCAACTTTTAGGGTATGATTACTGTGACCCCAGCTATGCCTGGGCAAGTGAACCAATCAATACAGAAAGGATGTGTCCAGAAGGAAAATAATGAAGCCTCTGTAGCATCCACTTCTCACCATTCTAGAGAACAGTGACTTCCTTACCAGGATTCATCTCTATATTTTTTCCATGTTCTCACCTTCACTTCTGGCAGGGATAGTAATAACAATGATAGCCAACATTTATATAGTACTTCTTTTGTGTCTGACACTATTCTAAGTGTTTTATAAGTGGTAACTCATTAAATCCACAGAACAAAAATATGAGGTATGTACTGTTATTGACCTCAATTTTTAGATGAGGAATAGCCATCTAAAGAACTTGATTAATTTTGCAAAAAATAGGTGGTTTCTGAGCTTATGCTCTAAACCATCATGAATATTCACCATGGGATTGAGTAATTGTAGCAAATGTCCACGTTCATACCTGTCTGGCTTCCTGGGAACAGAGGATTTTAAGTTCTTCACCTTTTGGCTCACCTGTTTTGGTGAAATCATTTTTATCATCAGCATATCATCAGAATCACTATCATTTTTAACCTCCTACTAAGCTTTGCATCCCAGGTGTTATATATATACTGTGTCTTAAACTCCTACAATAATCATTCAAAAACTGTTTCATTTTTTCCATTTTATAGTTGATGCAACCAACTTACAGAGACATGCCTCTACAAGTCTACATGGTACAACTAGAGAGTGACAGAGCCTGAACTGAAGCCAGACCCATTTGACAAGTCCAGACCCTTATCCACCGTGCCACACTAACAGCTATATGACATTGCCTACAATACCCTGAGGGACATGTTGTGACTAATAGGGTGACATATGAAGTATGAGGGACTGTACATTTCAGGATATATTCTCTGTGTGTTCTCCCAGCCTGATGTTGGTGTCCCTTTATGGAATAGCTCTGTGACAGAGTCCAGATCCGTGTTCCAAAGGAAGTAATGATAACAGGTACTAGAACTTACCACTGACACTGCATAAAGCTGAACAAGATTCCATTGGGCAACTGAAGAGTAGTAGTTATTTCATTCATTAACTCAGTGTCATTCAGGTCTATGTTAAGATGCATCTGTAATTTGGGTGTATCTCCAACATCTCCTGGTTTCAGTTCAATTCATCTCTTCTCCATAGCAGTTCCAGAATAGCTGAGTAAAAGAGATCAGCTCAAAAATATTATTCTCATTTTCAATATCTCCCAAGATAATTTTGAAATCCTTTCTTTTGATGTTTTTTATCTATGCAGTAACTTTCAGAAAGACTGAATTTGGATTCATGAGATATGCTTCCTCCAAAATACTATTCTTAACTTAATGCCCAGGCCCCTCTGAACTTTGCTAGTCCTTAAAAATCTTAAAAATCCTTTATATATTTGTTGAAATGAGTTTATAAAAAGCATGTCTCAGAGTAGATTTTGGTCAGGTCATGGTGAGCAAGGTCATGAAAGTCTTGGGGGTCTGAGGAAGTTTCAGAGGCAGGGGTTGTTTCACTCAAATGGAAAAGAGAGAATAAGATGGTATAATGAATTATGAGGCATTTTGCCTATTAGACATTTTTTCCCTAGGGCCAGCTCTGTATATAGTTTCTTTTATACTTTCCCTCTTTTTGAGTAAGGCAGAAGGTTTCTGGTAATAATTATCTGCTTTGAGAAAAATATATGTATGATGAAATTGTCTGCCTCAGGCCACCTTTATTGATTGTTTTCAGGAAAATGTGTGTTGAGCAAGGAATGCATCTTGGCACAAATCACACCATCAGTTCCAAACTAGATTTATTTTTCTCAGTCACAGTTGGCTTTTTAGGTCAAGGTGGGATGAGAATGGAGCAGGATAGATACTAAGGTAGATGGGTGTATGTATTTTCGTAGTTTTAAGATTGAAAAGCAAAATCTTCAACCAATAATATAATGTAAAACTGCTTTTGAAACTCAATAATGGTATATCCATATTGGTTATTTTTATGAGTTTTATCATTTCCTTTCTTATATTAGAGAGCAGAAGTCCATAGAAACCACCATTATAATCACATCAGGAAATGCTCTATCCAAAGCTGGAGAAGATTGATAGGTGATATGTGGACTTTAAGGGTTGATGGAGAAAGAGGAATTCTCCAGTTGCTCTAGTTCTTATGAACTAGAATAATGATAAAATGATTACACAGGGAAATATCTTCTTCTATGGAACTAATATATTGATCTAAAGATATTCATTTGATATTTTAAGGACTCCTTACACACAACCACAAACAGAAATATCTATGATTAATTTCCCTTAATATTTGAAGTGATTATTATCTGGGACACTGTAGAGGAACTGCATGCTTTATTTAATCTTCACTGATAAAATTTGTCAACCAGTTTGTCTATATCTTTCAAGTTGGAATCCAGAATTGAACCTAATGTTCCAGATGTTGACTTGGGTAACTCATGTTTATATAGTTAATAGGTGACTGGCGCAGGATCGGATAGCAGTTATTAAGGCTACTCCCCCGATGAGCATGGTCTTTCCACCATACCTCAAGGCTTAGACTGGAGGAGATTGTTGTGAGAATTGATATATGCATGGACATTGCAATTAAGTGGCCTGCTCCTTCACTCAGCAACTAAGCAACCTCGGGCAAATTACTTTACCTCCTTTGACCTCAGTTTCTTCATCTCTAAAGTGGAAAGAATAATATGATTTACCACATGTTGCTTTTGTGGGGATTAAAGAAATTAATTCATGGTAATAGGTCAAAATATTCCCTGGTCAATAAGTGCTCAAGAAATATTAGTTATTATAATTAGGAGCTAAGCAGGATATTCAAAGAAATTCTCACATACGTTTTCAGAGTTTTTCTTATCATCACTGTTAGTTCCTCTGGGGCCTGTTTTTGAGAGTGGAGATGACTCTATAGATTAAAAATTATGGAACTTTGCTTCTGCAAGGCACCACTTTTTTAACATTCATGTTTTTCTTTGAAGGAAGAGAAATATTTTTGACTTGAGTTTTTAAAGTATAATATTTAACTGCTGGTTTGCATGATTAATCAAGTGTTTACATAATCGGATACTCTCTTAGACATGTAGAATTTCAAATTGGGAGGCTAGAATTATAAATTAATTTTTCATAGCCAAGTTGGGCAATATGTGTAAAGGGAAGTAAAGAAAAATAAAAGAATTACTTAGGTTACTGAAGGGGAAAAAATCTGCAATTCAGAATTCTTATTTGGCTCTTGGGGATTAAAGGTTTATTCTGAATTATTTAACTTCACAAATGCATATGATGCAACAAAGAAGCTTAGGCTGGTGAGGGCCTTGAGGGCATCTAAACCTAAACTAAAGTGTTGTTGAACCCCATGTGTACCGACATCTAGTGATCATCCTGCCTATACCTGAACACCTCCCTGATTCTGATGATAGTCTCCATTCTCTCTTTAGATGAGTCCACTAGAAAAGTCTTTCTTATTAATACCTGTGTTCTCTCTTCTGTAGCTTTTGCCCTTTGTATCTCTCTTCCATGAGAATATCAATTCTTGCTTTATAAATCTATTCACAACATTGAATATATTTTTCCATTTTTCTTACCACATTATTTTTCACAATCAGCAAATGATTAAATTAATTTTATTTATCCTTAATAAATTTATCCTTATTTATCCTTTGCTTGAGAACCTGAAACAACTTGATAGGCCACAGAAGGAAATGATCTAAGTATTTTCATGGGACAAAGGACAGACATGCTATTCCATGTTCTCTAGTAGCGTTCTGATCAATATAACAGGGCAAGGTTATCCTAGGACAAATAAAGGCAGATGTTGTCTTTTCCAGAAAAGTATCACAAGTTTATACTTCTTTGAAATTAGTTTTTTTGGTTTTGGGGTTTTGTTGTTTTGTTTTGTCTTAATGTGATTACTTTTTATTCCCTTGGGAAAGATCTTCCCTGAAAAGCCTCTGGTTTGAACATTGATTTCAAGTTCAAAAAAATGAGGAGAAGAGGGAGGGAAAAGTAGAGTAAGGGGGCAAAAAAGAAAAAGGCTCAGAGGAAGAGGAATGGGAAGGGAAAGAAGAACAAACTGAAATTGATTTGCGATGTAGAATTGACCTAAATCTGTACCTCAGAGAGTAAAAATGTTTAAGCAAAGACTCCCCTTCATTTATAGTATTAACATGGGCACTTTGTGCATGCAAATATTGTTCTAAAGGATATATATATATATATATATATATATATATATATATGTATGTATGTATAAATGTATATATATATCCCATATATATAGTCCTCCCTAAAACCCTTTGCAATAGGCTTAATCTCTTCTTTTCTGAAATTGGGGGAACTGAGATGTTGAGAGGTCATTTCCATTAAGTCACTCAGCTAAGACATGATAGATCTGGGACTTGAACCCAGGAAATATTGTTTCAGAGTCTACACCTTTAAACAACGCCCCACCAACAACAATGACTAACACTTATTGATCACTCACTATATAGCCATTATTCTAAATATTTCACATATAATAACTAATTTAATCTCACAAAATTTCTTTGAAGCAGTTCAATATTATTATCCCCTACAGATAAAGAAACTGAGGCACAAATATATGAAATCACTTACCCACATTCAAATATCTTTTCAGTGGTAGAGTTAGGATTCCAGTTCAGCCCTGCCTCTGTATTAGAAAAATAAATCTTGACCAGGGGTTTTCAACATAATGTGTTCTAGTGGATTTAAAGGGCAAATACATATGCAATCAAAATAATACAGTCCTTAAAAATGGTTTAAGAATACTTAGCAATATATGAGTAAAAATTATTATAGTGCATTCTGATTACACAAGTGCAGACAGGATGCTGGATAGTTTATCTGATGAGGGAGGATAAGTGTTTTCTTAGCACTACATGAAAGACACGTGCAACAGGCATTTGAAAAAATTAAGGAAGGAAGAGAAGACTTAAAGAGCTATCATTTATCTAGTCAAGTTGCCTTAAGAAGAAGATAGTTCTGGAATTTGGGAAGTACAGAATTATCAAGTTCAATTTGAATGTGAAACTGCACAGAGCCAAGAACCCTGAGAACAATCGTCTGAAGACACGTGCACCTTTCTCTGTCTGATAATGCTGGGCCTTTACTCTTATTCTCCTTTGACCTTAACAGGTGCTATCTGAGACTCAGCAATAATGCAGGAATTTTAAATGTGGGTCTCTGCTTCTATCCATCTCCCCCAAACCCAGTCTCAATTTCCTCAATTGACAGGAATCCATAAAAATCCAAATACTCACATGCTCCGAATTCCCCATGAAGAGAGCAGGCTTTGCTATATTTGCAACGAATCTGTTATTCCTAATGCTCAGTTGCTGTAACCCTCTTTCTCTGTCCCTTTTGCCTTGTGTCTTTGAGCACAAACAAGAAATAATTCCTACTTCCTGCTCCCCTCATGAAACTCACTTCATATCCCTCCTTGGGCCTACACTTGGCAGCTGTGCCAGAAGTTTCCACAGTTCCTTGGAGATTTCACATAAAACAAAATTGATTTACCACTCTTGAGTTGCCAATTTCTTATTTTTCCAAATAAGTTCAATAAAATGTCTGTTTACTATCACTATAATTTCATGACAGAAAAGTCATTTCAATTCTAAAAATATAGAAAAGACATGCTCTCAATATAAGGAGAGGTTGTTTACACTGAAAAATGTAACTTTATGAAAGTATCTCAAGGCTGTTCTTTATCATCATGGATCAGCTTTGTGAAATGCTGAATCTAATTCACATATAGATATGCTAAAATGCCTGTAGCCTTCCATAACCATTTTAAAATACCTCATAGCAAAAGCCTTTTCTTAAGGATTTGTTTTTGCACATCACCTCCCCATATCATTGTCTCCACAGTTCATCACAGTAAAGTCGTAATCTCATGGATCATTAGTGTGTTTGGGAACATTCGAGATGATTATGTGTAATCTTCTCTCACATGACTTTGGGGCCATGTAGTATCTTATGTGGATTGCATAACTCTATTTCTGAGTCTCATTTTTATTTAACCTGTGTTTATCCCTACTATATGTCAGCCACTGTGCTAGACGTACGGTTTATAAAGAAAACTAAAATGGCGTCTTTGCCTTTGGGAATTCACTAAACTTCACACCTGGCTGCCGGCCTGCACTTTGGACAGAATTACTCACTGCAGCTCATTGCCTCTCACAGATGACCTGTGACTTATCAGAGAGGTGAGACTCAGGGAACCCTTGAATCAGAGGAAAGGATAAAGAAAAATTACTAAGAAGCCACTATGTTTAGACCATTTATATATTATATCACCTTTTATTTTCAAGGCAACACTCTAAGTGGGTATAATTTTTAATATTTTACAGATGAGAAAAACACCTAAGAGAGGTTCAGAACCTTACTTGAGGTCTCTTTTGAGCAGCCTTAGAACTGCTCTTGAGTTTTGTTTGTCTGGTTCTAAAAACCCTGATTCTTTTATTACATGAAGATGTCTTTAAGAAAGAAGAACACCAAGACCCAATTAAGCATATCTAATGGAAGTTGAGCCAAACTTGATTCCCGTATTTATGATCTGTATATATTCATGATTAATCTCTGCATTTACCTTGTGGATCTTTCATTTGCTATTCCATCGACCTGAAGTCTTTGCACAACTTTTTCCTTTTTCTTTTTTTAAATCAGGATACCAGGCCCAGTTTATATTTTACCTCTTTAGGGAAGTAGTTTCTACTAAATACATGGTCACCTCCTCGTTACTCTAGCCTCTTCCCATGTTGTAAGCTGTTGCACACAGGGACGTTGAATGATACAAATAACTGTATTACTAATACCTAGAAGAGTATCTAGTACAGACTATGCCCTCAACAAAATTGTTGGCGAAGTAAATGTATTTTTCAGATGAAATTAACATTGTCTTTCATTCTCTATCAAAATACCACATTATCTTTGAAAATTCTATATATTCCTCTTCTTCCAATAAATACATGTTTCTAAAGAACTGTGCAATTTTCATAATTAAAAATAAATAAATCAAAGTTGTAATTTTAATTATGTAAGACCTGTAACTAAGAGACCTATAAACATTATGCAATATAAAACTCACTATATGTAGCAAATACCCTTCTTTCAAGAATTCATAATTTACTTTTATATATTAATCTTAAAGTGCCACATCTTCTACATTTCAGAAATGAATTATGTTAAAGATGTCAGTCCAATGTAAAGAAAATTCTGTATTCAGTTTCTGGTCAGCAATGAATGCCTGGGTGCAATTCCCCTCTCCTGTCAGCAGGGGTCTCAAAAAGCCTTTTACCCACCAAAATGTCTATTTTATTAAATAGCTGGTTATAATTTGTTTTATTGTTAGTTAAGTGAATGGGTTACATGTACTATAAACTTTATTAAATACATTTAATTAAAACTCTCTTTAAAAATGATACACGTTGTTGTTATTGTTGCTTATACTCACTGATAACTATTATTTAGTAATTGCCCAGCACTCAGTTGGTAGGTTTATTTTAACAAGCATCAGAATAAGACTGATTTATTTGTGTTTCTAATTAGAGTTCACAAGCTCAAGGTTCTTAACGTATTTCCTGTCTTTAAACAAGTCCGAGGAATTGCGTGAAACTAACAGAATTGGTATTAAAAACAGCCTGCAACTCTTCAGTCTGTCTCTTTTTAAATTATTCAGTGACTTATTTGGGAACAGCCAATTGCACATGCCTTTTAGAAGATGCCCTCTGCTCTTTTAGCTCAGCTGCACTGAGGTTGGTCAGGCAAGTAAATGCCTCCCTGCTGCCACAAATACCTGCCCTGAGTTTAGGGATGGTAGCAGAGATCTCCGAAGCATTTTTACCTGCCTTTTTCCGTGTCTCAGCAGTATTGACATTTTCCATCTTGTCTCCATCCCCCAGCAAGAATAGGAAAGAAAATTCTTCCAATGCATCCTTTGAGTTATTCACACTGACCTCACGTGCGTTTTTCAAATTGCTCTTTCATTTTACCTTCATTACCAATATCTATACACAATTGCAAAGAATCATTACGAAAATCAGCATTTCCAAAATCCGTCATTACGTGCACTTTCATAAGATTTGTGGTAAGGGATTCTCCCAATTTAAATTAAATGTGATTTTTTATGGCATCCCTCAGATTCAGTACATCCATTTCTATATAAGTGGAAACATGGATGGATGGGTGGAAGGATAAATGGAAGCATGGGTAGAAGGATGGATGAGAGAAAGAGAGCTAAATAGATGATAGATAAGGTTAAACAGACTGGTTGATAAATATAGATAAATAGATTGCTAGAAAATATATACAGCATATATATACCTCATATAGATATGTGTGTTTTTAAAAATAAATGAGGTATATACATGAAGAATGTATTTTATAACTGTGCCTATATATATATTTATTTGTCCATCAACTTGCCCATCTATATATTAAAACCTATGGGTACTAAGAATTGCCTCCTAACTTGGGAGTCAGCTTTTCCCTCTGTGCTGACCATAAAACTGGGCATCAAAGATCAACAACCTACCTTCAAATTCTTAACATTTATCAAAGGTTATAAATCTTAGAACTTGAAAACATTAAGAACAGCATGTAGCTAAAGGCAGACACTGTGTAAGGTGCTTTAATGCTGAAGGGAATGAAATTATATATCTTAGCAGAGTAAGGTGGGACTCCTGCTAGAAGGTATCCCAGTAAAAGAGGGTTATGAGCCTCAGTTTGAAGGAGTCGGTCAATCAAAGGATGCCTTAGAAAGTGAATGGCTATATCAGGAGAGAAAAAGGATGAAGTAAGAAGGGGACAGTAGAAAAGAGCCAAAGGGCAGTGAGAGTGCACTTGGTTTTTATTCTTAGCTTGGTTCTCCTGGAATTTCCCATCCTTTGAAAGGATATGAGCTCAGACTGGAGGCTTTCACTGTTGTGAAGAATCTGAATGACTCAGGGAGCCCTAAATGAAAAACAGTCAAGTTCTTCCTTTCTTCCCTCCCTCCCTCTCTCAGTTCCTACCTCCCTCCCTTCCTCCTTTCCTTCCTTTCTTCCTTCCCATGTCCACTGTTACAGATTGCATTGTGTCCCCAAAAGATATGTTGAAGTCCAGCTCCCCAGGACCTCAGATGATAGCTTATTTGGAAATAGACTCTTTTAGATGAGGTTAGGTGGGTTAAAATGAGGCCACACTGGAGTGGAGAGGGCCTCTCAACTAATAAGACTGGTGTCCTTTTACAAGAAGAGGAAATATGAACACAGACAGTGGGGGGCACACAAATGGTGATGGAGGCAGAGAATGCCGGGATTGCCAGCCAGCCACCACCCAAAGCCAGGAAAGAGGCACGGATTAGCTCCTTCCTGACAACGTATGGGAAGCACGACCCTACCAACACCTAGGTTTTGGACTTCTTGCCTCCAGAACTGTGAGAAGAGTAAATGTCTGCTGTTTTAAGACACAGAATTTGTGATATTGATTACGCTTGTACTAGGAAATGAAGGTGCTCACTAAGCTCCAGGTACACACCAGCTCCTTCTCCCTGGGGTCTTTGCATATGCTTTTCTTTCTGTCTAAAATGCTTTTCCCATATTTCTTTCCATGGACAGGCCTATCCTCCTTTACAGATCTTTATAGTTTCACTTCCCCAAAGTGGCTCTCTCTTTTTTCTTGTAAAGATTTATTTATTTAATTTTATTTTTTCTCTCCCTTTCCCTCCAACCTCAGTTGTCTGTTCTCTGTGTCTATTTGCTGTGCTGCATGTTCTTCTTTCTCCACTTCTGTTGTTGTCAGAGGCATGGGAATCTGTGTTTCTTTTTGTTGCGTCATCTTGTTGTATCAGCTCTCCATGTGTGGGGGTTCATTCTTGGGCAGGCTGCACTTTCTTTCATGCTGGGTGGCTCTCCTTACGGGGCACACTCCTTTCGGGGCTCATTCCTTGCACGTGGGGCTCCCCTGGGCGAGGACACCCCTGCGTGGCAGGGCACTCCTTATGCACATCAGCCCTTACTGCGCATGGGCCAGCTCCACATGGGTTAAGGAGGCCCGGGTTTGAACCGCGGACCTTCCATGTGGTAGACAGATGCCCTAACCGCTGGGCCAAGTCCACTTCTCCTCCAAAGTGGCTCTCTTGATCAAATTTTACCACAACACCCTGACTGTGTCTCATAGAACCTCAAATTTTGCAGTTTTTTTATGCATTTGATTACCCATTTCACTGCCTTTCTCAGGAGATTGGAAATCCATGGGATCCAGAATGATATGTCCTCTCCTCATCATTCAGTGTCCAGGGCCCAGGCTGGTGGCTGACACATAGAGGTACTCAGTAAATATTGGTGTGGAATACTATGTTTGAGGAAAATGTGAGTAAACCTGAAGAGAGTCAAGCTAAAAAAATTTTTTTGAAGAATCCAAAAAGAAAATAAAATCTAGATTTAATCTAACCATGCCCTGAAGACCAAGAATTCCAAGTGCCTAGAAAGAAAGTACCTAATTTTGTCTTGAAGGTATATATAGTTTGTCGATAAATACTTAAAGTATAAATTGTTACAAATATTTACGGGGGCTTGACACCAGATTTTCCAGAGGTACAAGTCAAAACAAAACAAAAATAAGATAGATGTTCTAGTATTTGAAGTTTCCAGAGATAGTGGAGTCAATATTAGCATGATTTTTGTTCTATAAGATTAATCTACTCATCTTCTTTAGAATACTCTTTCTAATCTACTCTTTCTCATCTGTAATCATTGGCAGCAATATCAGCATCATGAATATTTATTAATTACTCTACAAGGACTTGTGCAGTCTGGTTTAAAAGTAATCTCTGCCTATATGGAAATTTGCAAGCTAAAACAAATGACATTTTTATGGGTAGCAAGGTGAATTTCTATGAACAAGCAAATATCCATCAACAATTAACAAATCAATAGATTATACCTATGTTGGCACTTCCAATCTCAACAAATGGTTTGCATCATTGCCCAGTGGTTGTCATTGGGCTATTAACGTTATCCCATGCAGTGGAGAAGTTGTTTATTGAGGCTAGAAAAGTTATGAATTAAGTTCTTTCTGCTTTGTTCCCAAGAATGACTTCTATTTTTTTTTTCGTGTTTTGTTTTGTTTTGTTTTGTTTTTTACCATCTTATCCTATGCATAAGAAAATGTGAACTGCATCAGGACAGGGAATTCATTTATCGTGTTCACAACTGTATTTCTAGCCCCTAGCACCATGCTTTTAACAAGTTGGGGCTCAATAAATGTGTTAAATGAATGAGTTCAAGTATTTTAGTTAAATATTGAGTGCCTAGTATGTGTCAGACCCCAGCTAGGCACTTCACTTATTTTATTTAATCTTCTTTACAATTCTATAATATTGTAATGTTTTTCTCCCCATCTTAAAAATAAGGAAATAGAGTTTGAAAAAGATTCTCTTTTCCGTGAATACACATCCAGGCAGTGATGGAGAGAGCATTAAGCCTAGGCTCTGTGGCTCCATGGCCAATGTACCCTCCACTATCCTTCTTGCACATTAAACCAAGAGGCATTTGGAAGTTGATACAGTCCCGATTCCTGAATGATCAAGGTTTGCACTGGATGGCTGTGCTATGCTGATATTCTGTAGTATGTAGATGAGGGCAGATATAATTTACTAATATCTCGTGGAAAGGTCCAAAAGGGAAAATTAACCACTTACCAAGCCAGTATTAATTAAATCCTACATTATAAATAGGCTGATGATGTATTCTAAGTAAAGCATTATTGGAGAGGAAGAAGAGCATGATACTTTATAGTGTGTATCTCTGAGATACAAGACTAAATGGATCCTACAGTTCTGCCTCCTACAAGCTGTGTGGCTTATTAAGGGATACTTGATTCCCCTGTGCCTCAATTCCCTGACCTGTAAAGTGGAGAAAATGTGTATCACAATGTCTGGCATATAGTAAGTACTTAATGAATGTTAACTACCATTGTGATTTATTCATTATAGCCAAGAAATGGAAAGATATGAAAATGTCCCCAAGGATAAAAATCTATTTCAAAGAATAAATGGTAAGTTTTCTGTCCATATCTATGTCTCAGTCCAAGACTATGTGGATAGTCTAGATTTATACAGACTTTCAAGGATGAATGATTTAGTTAGTTCATGCAATCTCCTTTCCTTTTATAGACTAGAAAGTACCTGATTTGGTGCTGTTTGTAGTGAATTTCTTACATATCCCTTTCACTATAAAGTAAAAAGTATCCAGAAGGTATAAGGCTGGCTATGGGCCAGCAAAGAGCAGTTTATTGCTTCATAAACAATATCCCACAGCAAACATGCCAACACTATGCTACCAATTTGGGCTATAAAGAACTAGAATTCACCCTCCTGTGTCACCAGTAACAGCAGCACAATGGGGACATTTTCACCAAGGTTCTCATTATACTTAAATCTCTTCTAATGGAACCTCCATATATACCAATTGAGACCATTGGGCAAAATTTTTGTGAGTTATATTTCATTCATATAAAATTGTCATAGCAACATAAATTTTAAAAATGAGAAATATCAGAATACCGTCATTATAAGAAATACATTTTCTGTTTGTATATCCTCTTCCAGGACTGATAATATATATTTTACCACTCTGGATTTTTAATTAATGCTAAATTGTAAGCATGTCTCCATGTAAACTACTTATTCTTCGTAAAGACTCTTCCAACTGGTTATAACTTGCTTAATCAGCCCCCCTTGATAGACATGTAAATTGTTTAACCTCTTTTTTATGCATAACATTCTTTGTAAATATAGTCCTTATGTACTTCTTTCAGGGTGAATTTCCAAGTATGGGATTATTTGGTCAAAGAGTTTGAAGAGTTATATGGCACCTGAATTATTAAGCCAAGTCTTCTTCTGAAGGATTGTACCAATTTGTTAGCTGCAATCTCTGAGTATACCAGATTTAAAATTTCATTGCTACCACTTAGTATAGTCATTTATTTTTCTTCTTTTCAAGTCTAGTCATTTATTTTTCTTCTTTTCATTATTAGTATAAGCTAATATCTCAATTTAATATGGACTTTGATATGTCAGGTTCATCATTTTCAATAATGTAGTTGCATCCCCTCTTGTATAAGTTAATTTTCCTATTAACGTTTGTCCATTTAGCTGTTGATGATACTTTCTTATTTATCTGAATGGGGCTTTTATATAATACATACTTTAACTACTTGATATTTTCTGTAAATTTTCCTCTCTTGAATTTTTTACACCAATTCTCTTTCTCAGTGTTTTGATTTTGTGTAGAAATTTTTATTTCTTTGAAAGTTTTGTAAATTCCATAACTCTTCCACAGTCTGATATTCTATTTTCTGTTAGATGTTTTTCTTCACTGAAAAAAAAATACTTAGGTATATATCATATTGTGGGTGTATTTTTTAAAGCAAATTCTAAACAGTTTCCCCAGCATCATTTATTTAATCATATTTTCTCTGCCCATGTTTTGTGATGCTTGCTTCGTCATAAATCACATTCTTATATGAAATTGGATCTCTTTATAGGCCTTTTAAAAACAGGATTTGACCTATATAAAACAATGATGACCAGACATAGCTATAGAATGTTGATTGAATGCTTCAACATGGCATCTTCTCTATGGCAGGTTGTTAACATTTGAGTATTTTATAGAAGTGAATTCTTAAAAAGATGTTGGTGTGTGCATTGGAAACCTTTTAAAATAGCTGTAATTAGCTACTCTGGGAGAATGTTATCGGCTTTGATGGGCCCCTCAGTGGCAGTTCTAGTGTCCTATCCTGTTGACTGACAAAGATTCTAGGGGAATATTTAATGTTATTTTAATTAACAGCTCCTAAAAGAAAATGTCAATTATCTTCCATTAGCCTGAGCCTTATTTTTCCAAAAATTTCCCTTGCCCCCTTTAAAATGATTGATAGAAAATTATTTCTTTTATTCCCCCATGGTCATCCATTATCTTTTAAAAGTGAGACCAGTATTTGGTTTTTACTCTTAAGTTAGTGATTGTTTTTATTCCAAAATACAAACAAACAATGGGAATTATACTCCCTTCAAAATATCTACCTGAGCTTAATTTTGGAAATCTGTTTCTCAGAAGGGGAAACAGAAGGATATGGCAGTCACACAAAATAATTTAATGTGTTAAAATGTGTTGCATGTTGGAAGGTATTATGAATAGAGTTATAGACAGGGAGAAAAGACAGGAAGCACATGATCTTCCTGAAGCGGGATACCATACCAAGATGGGGGAGAGGTAGGGTTCTGGCTGCCATTTTCTAAACAGTCTAGAAGAAACAGACTTTGGTTCACATCCTTTTTTCTTTGGCTTTGGACAACTCATTTAACCCTATAAATTTCAGTTTTTTCATCTATAGATGACAATACTACTTACCTCACGGAATTGTTAGGATTAAATACAAAGCTCTTATCCCAGTGTCTATAACATGGCTCAATGACTGTAATTATCAGCAGCCACATTAGACTTGCTTTCTACAGTCTGGATATGGAGAGAGGATAGAAGAGACTATTTCAAGCTTCAAGCAGAGGCATTTTCTACCTCTGTGCTTTTGCTCATGCTAATGTCTCTTTTTTTTTTTTTTTTTGAAGGTACCAGGGTTACCCGGGGATTAAACCCAGGACCCTGTATGGGAAGCTGGCACTCAACCACTGAGCCACATCGGCTCCCTGTCTCCTTATTTTGAAGGGACTAGTTGGGCATTGTAGAAAGTTAAAAAAGAAAAAGTTCTTAAATTAAGGAATTTTAAAAATATATATAATATAGCATTTATCAGCACAATTTTCTGTTTTCTTTTGGTCAAATGTCAAAGGGTATGTCACCAGTTGAGAGAAAAACGTCATCCTAAGAGCACTCAGGTTCATTGGTACAATGAAGGCACCCGGATCCTGGGATTGCATGTCTTGGCCCATAGCTCCATCCTGACACTAGCATCCATCCTCTTGCTTTTCTCTAACTGTTGTAACTCCAGATACTTATGACCTGGCAGAGATTCCTCAATGTAGGCAACATAGTCTATTACTTAAAAATTGGCTAAAGGTAGGTCTGTGGGAGACACTAAAATAGACACTGCTTTAAGAAGGCTCTTTAGCAGTAGAATAACAGGAACATTTTTATCTTCCCCAGAGTGAATAAATAACTAGAGGATGTAAGGAAAATAATTTGTTCCACTGTATAAAATGTAAGTTACATTCCCTTAAAAATAATCTTTTATATACATGTGCTATATAAGCATTTACTATATCCAAGGCACTGATGGGAGAACTTAATGTATTAACCTCCTTATAAATTAACTTAGAACAATCCCGAAAGGTAGACACTATTTGTTACTCCTCTTTACTGATGCTGTCTCAGTGGCAAAAAACAATACAGTAATTTTCCCTAGGTCATCCTGAATTTGAACTCAGCAGTCTGGCCCCAGCATTCCTGATCTTAACCCATACACTTTTGATCTCTCTACTTTAAAGTAGGTTCAACTCTTGAGCAGTAAAGACCCTTGGACCTGAAGTGCTAAATGGATTATATTTAGGCTGTCATCCTGCCAAGATTTCTGTAAACCTTTCTCTGGGATTCCTTAGCTTTCTTAGGAAGAAAAGATCTGTCTTCTTTTGCAGTTAAAAAGTAAATATACATTGTCCACTCTTGAATTTCACATTTGTCCTTGCCCCATCTCATTGGCATCCCTGGCCTTTCTGAACATTTCCCATCATGTGATCAAAGAATTTGCAGGGAATTGTCTCTTTTGGCCAATCATCTCCTACTTCTCCTTTATTTCCAGATCCAGCACCTATGATTTCCTACCATTATAACCCTGCCTTCATTAATATAATCTAAATTGCTCTTCATTCTTTTTTGGTGTTTTTGTTATCTTCTCCCATGGTGAACTTGCTATTAGAGCAATGACTCCACACATCACATCTGCTGTTCTGTTCCTCTTTAGGAAGATATCACCTTGAACAGTAAGAGAGTTAAAGATGCCTAATGTGCAAACCAAGAGAAGCAAGGGGTCAAGGGGCCTGGAAAAGAGCAGATGAGGACGGTAGGAGGAAGGAGCTGGAAGAGGTAGCATACGTTATCAAATCCACTGTGAGAGGAGACATATTCCAGAGAGATTTTGAAACTTGAGCATATGTTAGAGACAGTAGATTTGGTTAATTCTTGAAGGAAGAAGTTGAAGAAAGTAAATATGAGAAATATATGGGTAAAGTTGAAAGTGATAGCAATGAGCATGTTGATTTAATAGCTTTTAATCTTTGGTACTAATTGTTTTCATTTACCTGATTTCATACAAGGAACTTAAATTTAAGTTCATTCAATTTTTCTTTCCCTACACGAAGCCTATTTTGTAACAAGGCAAGGGAAAAGTTAATATTGTAAAGTGTCTTTGAACCTTTCCCCCTCTGCTATAGACAATGAGGGTTTTGAATGTCTAGGACTGACCTCAAAGCATCAGCTTCATTATATCCTGCTAATTCCAAGCCCTGATATCCCACCTCTCTCCTCAAGCCTTGGTGAGGTAAGAGATACTGAGCTTGTCTTACAACTCCAAGCTCCAGTTCAGGATCTTGATAGGTTACAGAATTTACTTTTAAAGGTCCTTTGGTAAAGGCCTGAAAATAAAAAAGCTATTATACAATACCATGGTACAGATTGTTCTTCAACTGAGGACTTTCATTCTAAAGTAAAACATCCTCAAAATGTTCAGAAAGGCTAGGGATGCCAATGTCATGGGGCAAGGACAAATGTGAAATTCAAGAGTGAACAATGTGTATCTACTTTCTAACTCTGTCAACAGAGGAATGACTTCCTCACCATTGTTAACTTGGACACTTGAGAACTAGTGACACTAATTATGCATATTCAGGCACAATCTTTTGGTTATAAGAAAAGACTTTGCGCATTATGGATTTGCTCAGGAGCATTAAGGATTAAATGACAACTAGAAACCTATGTTGTGATATAGAAAAAATATTCTGAAAAAAGGCAGGGGTGCGTATAGTGATATTGATATAAATAATAATAAGTATGCTGCATATTGAAGTAATAGTAGTAGGGGTATAGTAATATCATAGTACTACATTTCTTGGGGGCACTCTCTTTATGTGGACACACAATGGTACTTATATAAATTTAAAGGACAATGAATACAATCCCTCTCGATTAATTCATTAACTCACCACTTTAATTGTTGTGATTGATTTTTGCCACTTATAATCAATAAAATATACATTGAACTATGATGCTGTTCTCCCCCATTTCCCTAAAAAGATAAAATTAGTGTCACTTGAGGGTGATCCTAGGTGATTATTCTTGCCAATCAGCTTCTATAATTAAGGCGATTAATGATCAAAACAGGAAGCATTTATTTTCAGTTCTTTGAGTCTGTAGCCCAAATTCTATACAGGCTTGTTTCATTTTTTTTTCCTCCAAGAGTTGACATGTGAAATAAATGAACATTAAGACAGAATGCCTGAATGAATATGAAAAAACACCTTTGATTAAACAATTTTCTAAATGGTAAATTTAAGAAAAAAACGTCCTAAGTACCATATTCTCTAATCAAGCATCCACCATTTCCTATAAACGCTGGTTTAGAGGTCAACAGCTGATGAGTTTCACCGCCACTCCCTGGTGGCTCCTCTACACAGCGTAGAGGGCAGAGCTTGCAAGCTCACTGATGCAGGTGGAGAGAAATCCGCTGATGAGTAAGGGGGGCTGGCTTGTTTTTGAAGAAGTCAAGGTAAGAAATTGCTTTTAAAATAAACATTTCAACAACAAAATTTTTGTAACACTTTATAGCCAAACTGATTCTTTTCAAGATTGTGAACTAAATGTTTTTACTTGCACTTGTTTAATCTTGCCACATCCATGATTTATGTATTGGTTTTTATCTTATTTATCAGTTGAGGAAACTAAGACTCTTTAGAGACTACATAACTTGGCCACATACTGGAGCCAAGACTCAAGCACAGACCATCGGACTCCAGGCCTCAAACTTTTCTACGAAATTCTGCTGACTCCTTCAGTATATAATTCCAATTCATCAAGGATCACAGCATAACACTTCCTCATTGACAATTCACATCTCTCCTCTTGGGTCTGGTGTTGATGATTTAATGTTCACCCCCCTGATTTTAGGATGATACTAAAGGGGCTGTGGGGAAGAATACCGAAGAGCATGGCCTTCAGAGGCCAAATTCCTGGGTCCAGAGCCCCAGCTCTGCTAACCACTAGCTATGTGACCTCAGGTATGTGCCTTTCTCTTTCTGTGTCTCAGTTTCCATATGATAATAAACCCAACTTCTCTGCTACTACAACAGTACTATAGTATTACCATGTAATGTAATTGTAAGGATTTAATGAGTTATTCAATGTAAATTCTTAGTATAGTACAGGCAAATGACAGCCACTGAGTTAGTCTTGGATACTATTTTTATAAATTCCCAATTCCTCTTGGTAGCATGCAGTGGAAAATGCTTGTTTTTATTACCCCTCAAGTGTTTCCATTAGTTATAAGCATTTTACTATATTTTCAATAAAACTAAGAGTGTATTTTTAAAAATTACAGTTTCATAACAGTTATGTGTTCTGTCCTGAGAATTAAAGTACAAATGATCCCATTTCTCACCTTCGATCACCACAGGAAAGAAATAGTTTTCTGATAGTTCTTTTCACTTATTGGATTTTATTTGTGTTTTTACAGTTACTTTTAAAGATATTGTGAAATGGAATATAATTTCCCAAAACTATAGTTTGTAATAGCATATGCCATTTGCAATCCATGTGTTAATTCGCATTGTTCCAGGAGAAACTCTTCTGAAATTGCATCTCATGCTTAATGACCAACTTCCTCTCAGACTTCCTCTCCACCCTTACACCTGAATCCTCAATTTTCCATTCTTGTGTTCCCAACTGAGAAACAGTCTTGGCTTACTAACCCTAACTTTAAAAAGAAGATTCTAAGTTCAGGGCTGTATAATGCACCCTCAGTTACTCATTCATTTATGTCTAACCAGTTAAGAAATACATTTTTCCTCTTTTTCTATGCATGACCACTCCTGTATAGCATAGAAATACCAGATGATATTTCCTAAACCTCTTTCATCATGTCATACCCTAGCTTACAAATTTTCAGTAGTAGCTCATTATATATGAGGTGAAGTTCAAACCCTCTAGTCCAAGGTCTTTGCCAGAGTCTACCTATATACACACAGTTTGTTCTAAGCAAAATGATATTCTAACTCTCATCTGATGTGCCTTGAGATTTCTTGTCTCAATTTCCAAACATCTCTCCAGCGTTAATAGTGCCCTTATCTATGAATACCCCTATGTTCATCCTAAATTCAGCTCAAAAGATTGGAAGACTTTTCTGTTGTACCACTTAATTGTACTGTAACTATGGTCAGTTTGTTGAAAGCATCTCTAAGTTTTAGTTACCAAGCCTGAAAATTAGAATTAATATCATGTAACTTTTATGGTTACGATGAGTGCTCAATGAGAAAATATGGGTAAATATGATTGATATAGCACCAGATACATGGCAGTTAGTCAACAAATATTTCTTCCCATTCCAGTCCTGCATCATGATTTATTAATACTACTATTTTGATATATATATGTTTCTGGCCAGTTGTTACATTGTTTATATGTTGTTATCTCTCCTAAGAGATTGCAAGCTCTCCAAAACCTGGAATCATCTTTTATGCATTCTTTGCCTTCCCCAGTTACATAAGAAATGGGCCTTACACATAATAGAGCCTGAATAAATTGTAAGGTTAACCATAGAAATAGTTTTCCCCTAACCATGGTGGCCACGAAATCAACAGTTCAGAAAAATACGCTGCAGTCCATGAAAGGGAAGGTTCAGGGACTAGTAACTGCAGTCTTTATATAAGCCTATGTTTGGAAAAGAGAGGATAAATTTCAATTCTTAGAAAATTTGAAATCTGTCCAGGGCAGTCACACCTTGTCCAGTGTCACCTTCATATAAGCTTGATTGACATTTTCCAATTCATGAATAAAGATGTACATGAAATGATCTTAAGCATTGCTTCCTGTTTGATTATATATTCTTTCTTTTGTACCTTCATTTATTCAATCAAAATATTTTCTTCAATATCTATTATGTTCTAAATGCTGGGCTAGGTGTTGGGAATGCATGCATAAGTCCTACCTTTTAGGTGACTTATAGTCAAAATGAAATATATATTATATTCTGCATCATGATAGGATAAATTGCTAAAGTTTAGGTTATTGTGACAAGGGAAAATATTCATTTTAAAGCTTTAATAATAAACACATCACTGACCTGTTTGTAGTATTTCAGAAAATACTGTATTACTCTGTCTTCTTTAGTGCTTGAAAGTTTGCAGTGAACACTCACAGACAGATAACACACACATATAATCTCTTCATTTTGATACTTCTAATTTACCAGCCTTAACTAAAAGTAAATACACTGGGTTAATCTAAGGCAGAGATTTGAAGGGAGAGATAGGGAGATTGAGGAAAGAAAATCAATAAAGGGAAAAAGCAGGTGAAAAGGGAGAGAGGATGCAAGTTGTTAAGGACACCCTTTCAATGGCAATTGTCCTACTCTCCTAAGTTTTCTCAGAACTCAGCTTTGTTTTAGGATTCCAGCTGCTTCTTCAGATTTTAACTTCCATTTTTTTGTTTGAGCTTTCTATGAAGTGAGTATATCGGTTTCACAAGTGGATCCGGCTTAGACCTAGACCCCTAGAGAGTCTGCAGGGTTCAGCCTTCTCAGGAAGAACATGAATTTCACAGCCTGCTTTGGAAGTAGGGGAAAGGTGTCCAGAAAAAACTGCACAGTCTTGAACACTCTCTACCCTTGTATCTCATTTATGGAACTACCTCATTTTGATTTGATGAGAGTAACATCTGAAATATATATCAAAGCTTTCCATGAATACAATTTGAGGCCAGAATCCCTTGTAGTTTAGCTTTCTGCAAACTGACCTGCCCATAAGTTCACCTGGAGTCCTTTGCAAATAAAAATACCCAGGGTCCTACTGAATTATATTCTTCCAGTGGAAGGTCTCAAGAAATAGACATTTTAATGAATGCCCCTCTTATCTTTTATAACCAAGCAAATTTGAGAAACTGAAATTATACTAGTGGACCACTAACCTCTCAATACCTATCCTCCATCCCCTGCCAGTTTTAACATGAAACAAGTCAGAAATGGTCAAGCCCCTTTATATTTTCTGACCTCGCCAGACTCAACCCTGAGTGTTTTGTGACCTGTCTAACATATGTCAGGAAGTTGGAGAAGCCTTTAGTAAACAAGGTAAAATGTATGGGGTCACAGAATGCTAAAGTTTTGAGGGCTCTTTCAAAGTAAGGGATCTTGATGCTTCATTTTTCATATAGGGTGGCTCAGAGGTGTGAACTGTGCTGTCTTGGGTCATGAAGTGGGCAAGAGCAGAGCCAGAAGGGAGCTTTCTTGACTGCAAGCATCACTTTCCCATGTGATTGTCTTATATAACCCAGTATATTTGGTCAGGGTCAATTTGCTTTCCCCTTCATTCTCAAATGCCATTATGATTCAACCTCATGACAAACAGCAGTTGCTTTCTTGAAGTAGCAATGGAATGCAATACTGAATCTTGTGGAGGACAGGGTTTCACTGTGGTTTGAAGTTTTTTCTACACTCTCTCCACCTACGTATATTTACATCTCCCACATTCTTAACTGCATTACCGTCAAATGCTTCATTACTGAGGCTCAGCCAGGAGGACATGCCCTGGGGAGTTTATTCACAGATGAATGTATTATTCACAAGCTTGATCTGATCATACAAAATCTGCACTATAACCACATGCCCCGAGGAAATTTCTTTCATAAACCTAAATGATTATACTTAAAAGAATGGTGTGGATGTATTTGAGCTGGAAAGGGTGGAGCTTTTGCAAATTTGCATGAAGGAAGCACACAGAGAAAACTATTTTGAGCCCCTTCCCCACTCACTGTCTCTTTAGGACCGTATTTCCTTGTCTTTAAAGAGCCTTCGTGTGACAGTTTTGAAGGGAGGAGGGAATGATGAATTAAGTAGAGTTGTGAATAATTTTAATGATGGTTTCTATGACAACAAGACAAATACCTTCCACATACTTTGTGTTTTAAGCAAAGAAGCATTAGGCAAATAATTTATCTGAATCGTGAATGTAGTTTTTTAAAAAATTCTATAGGTTTCATTACAGTCAGGCTTGGTAGCAGATTTGTACATTACTGCTCTACTTGCAGATAAAAGTTCTTCTACTTGGAATCTGAAAGAACATCATAGCATGAAAATCTCCAGCATTCCTTGACCCAAAGAATTTAACCTTAGCTTGAACCTTTAAAGTCTTTAGATGTGGATCTCCGTAGGTTCCTCCTGAAGTAGGCTGTAACTTTGTCCACAATATCCCAAAGAGAATGCTAGATTTCTTTCTATGGTCATTCTGTATGTCCTACCCTGGTTCTCACTGGGAGGCTTAGACTGAACAGATGAACCACATTAATGTAACACTTTCTTATTGAGTGTTGATCAGCACATTGCTGTGCAATTGATATGTCTGCCAGTTCCAACTCCTGCTCTGCACAGAGAAACCTATCTATTATTAAAAACCCTATTAGTAGTGGTAAGATTGCCCTGCTTTCTCTTACTATAGATGCTGGGTGTTATCTAATTGGTTTTTATTACTTTAAAAACCCTGGGAATGTGGAGCTCAAATGCACATTTGCTAATAGTTGTGTCCTTTCTACTTGTAACTCACTGAGATGCTTTCAGATTATTTAGCTTTTGTAGGCAGGGAAAAGGGAAAGTACCTGGAAAGGACTACAGACTCCAAGGATTAAGTTAGCTGTGGCAACTCAGGAACTTAACTATATAAGGGCACATCAGATGTGTGTCTTTTCCAATTATTGTCTGAAGTACAGAGAATGTTTGCCTGCACAATTTGGCATCATGAATTTCTCATGTGAATAATTTGCTCATTTTTCTACCAGCTTGAACTTAATTTATACTTTTTAACTGGTAACTTGTAAATTGAGTTCTCTTCTATTGGTTTGTTCATTTAAATGGAGCATTTGAGCAATGAGCTTGCATGCTTATACTTTAAATATAAAGTAAAGTCATTGATTATTTCATTAACTCACTGAATACTCATATTATCCCATGCTATACTCTCAACTTTAGAGATGAGGACATTGGGACAGGTAAAGGTGAAGCCACTTGTCCTAAGTTCCTCACTTACCACTTCAGATTGTCTCGGAAGGCCATAACCTCTGCTTTTAGCCACACTTCGGTACTGCCTCTTGGAATTCCCTCTCGCTCGTCATCTGTGATGCCCTTGCCTCTCACTGCTCTCAGCCCAAGTACAAGTGAATGAACGTAGACTGAGTGCCGACAGGGGCCAGCACGTGGTCTCCTTCACGGTCTCCTCCTGTCCCCTTGCCTACTAATTATATTCAGGAGGGATAGATTAAGGCTAAAATTATGCCCTGGCTTTTAAGGTCTAGGAGCTCTTTTCTGGATGGGGAAAGGCACTATGATGGGGGCACTGTCAGTCCTGCCCTGACTACTAATTATTAATAATTTCACTATGATCCTCTCTGTGCCCCTATTCTCATTATCATAAATTTATTCCGTCGCTCCCTTTTCTTTGACCTCCAAATCTAATCAATTACTAAATGTTACTGATCTCTCCTTTTAAAATTCATCTCCATAGTCATAACTCCACCCTAGGCTCTAATCACTCCACTTCTGAATTTCAGTCATGGTGTCTAACCAGATGATGTTCCCCTAGGTTCTGTTCATTCCAAACTAGTTATCCATGACCATGAGAGCTGGCCCCAAAAGCACTTCTAGTCATCTTCTACGTCCTGGAGCAAAGGCTGACTCTACTCTGAAACCTTCCCATCTCACTCCACATTTGGTCACCCCACCATGCTCATTTGGGGAACTATCATATACTATTATGTACATGTTTGTCACCTCACTACACTTGTGACCTGGACTATCTGTTAGTTCTTTTGTATACCTAACATCAACAGTGTGTCAGTTACATAATAATCACTGTGTTGTTCTAAAATGGGTTTTAAAAATTAATGTAGGAATGAATAAATGAATATGTAAATAAAATGAAAATGAATGGCTCTACAGAGCTTTTGAGTTGGCCTACCATATCAAATCCAAACTTTTAGGGTAATTGTGGAAGTCCAGCCTTCCTTCAATATGCCTCTCTCTAATGTCTGCTGGTGTGGCTCTAGTTTGAGCAAATGTGCTTACTGTTCACTTCACATAATACTTATTTTCTCTTGTACTTATATTTCAAGGTATTCCATTTTCTTATCTTAGAGCATCATTTAACCTATTTCTTCACCATTTTCTTTCTTTACAAAGTCTGACCCAATTATGTCCATTCCTACCACTTGCCATTCCATTATATTTCCTTAAATAATGATCACAATAGATTGATCAATAGCTAAAATTTTCATGATAGTTTATTATAGGTAAGTCATCTACCAAAGCATTGGTATAAAATCATTTAATATTATTTGGCACTAGTTATCCAATGACCAGGATAGTAGTCTCAACCCTAACATGTGACCATTGTCAGTGCATTATCCTCAAAGAGCCTTGCTTACTCATTTGATAAATGGAGGTGAAGCTCTTACCTATATCACAAACTGGTTGTGATGATTAAACAAAATTCTGCATGTAAAAAATAATTTAGTAAAATATTACGAGAAATTTCTATAAAGTGCTACATAAATGCTGTTGTAACAAATACTTAAAGTTCTTTTTCATGATTTATCATGATTCATGATCTCTAAACCTTACAACAATCCTAGAGGTCATAACCATCATTCTCCATTTAAAAGAGAAATAAATGTAGGCTCAGTCAAACCAACCAACTTTAGCAAGGTGACAGGGCTCGTAAGTTTTGGAGCCAGGATTTAAATCTGTGTTACCTCATTCCGAAGTCCTCGTTAGTACTCATGGCTCCAGGATTCCTCTGTATTAGAGGGCCATTATTTGTTTTTACCGATAATCCCATTTTAAATATGTGCAGCATCCCTGTAGTTGACTAATGTGATAGGAAAGAGACAAAGGAATTACATGCTGATGTGGGTGTCTCAAGTGGAGCACTGTCCTGTTGGGGTCAGCAGGTTGGCTCTTTGCCATCCAGGGATGATACCTTTTATAATGAGGAAGTTAAAAACATAATTATGGAAATGAATTCCTGAACTGCTGTGGCCTGTGAACTCTACCAAGTGGAATTTTGAATATCAAGGGCAGTGCTGCAATGCAGAACCGAATAAGATTCTGCCTTAGCAGTCTTTTAGGGAGTAAACTGTTTTCATATAACCCCACACAGTCTTATTTAACAGGAGTGTATGTGTTGAGTTTGTATGTGTGTATGTTGTTGTGTGGTGCATTCTCATCCCCTGATGAATACAGATGGCTTATTAACCAATTAATTTGTTGGACTAAATAGGCTAAATGAAACTAAATGACATCGACTTGCTCTACAAGGATAGAAATAAATTAGGATAAGTGTGCTTTAAATGCCAGTCAGAATAAATCGATGAAAAAGGGGAAAAGGGAATGAAAAGAGAGAACAGAATCTAATCCCTAATCTACTCATTTCTTTCCATTTCCAGAAACTGCCTGATCTGCTCTTGCAGATAGATTAGAAAATACTCCATCTTGCAAAAGCTTGTCAGCACCCCACCACATTGCACGCTAAGCTGATGCCAAGCTCAAGGCATGAAGAAATTCAAGATCAATGCTGAGAAATGCATTTACTAGGTTTTTAAAATATTCTTTGGCGATAATCTGATTTCTTTTCAACTAGTCCAAATTCTTTCCGGTTCTGTGCTTCGGCACATATTAATCGCAATAAGCATATTCCAAATGTGGATTCTGAGACATTACTTCAGAAATATTCTTCCTGGAATTCTCTATGGTTTAGAGGGAAATATCCACAAGAAACACCCATGTATCATTAAAAATGAAAGGGTAAAAGACCACGTATTTCTATTTTCTAATACTGCCAAGGTGCACACCTCCTATAATTTTCAGAGACCCACACTATAATTCATTCTCTGTCCTTTGATCTGCCTCTTTTCTCTTTCTCATTAGATTTAATTCAGTAATCACACCCTACAAGCCATTCAGGCAGAAATACCCTTGCTGATTGCAACTTTCACTAGCTAGTCCATGAATATTGCTGTAATATGTGTGTATGTGTGTCTCTGCATGTGAAAGGAAGGTAGTAATGCCCTCATCAGCTTCATTGTCTCTCAATGTCTTTTAATTGGTCTCTCCAAGTCCCCTTTTCCCACTTTATCTCCATGGAAGTTAAAATTCCATCTTTCTAGAGTGGCAACTCTAACCAGAATACCCATAGAGCAATCCTACTTCCGCAACAGTTACCACTTGGTATAAAATTCTATTTCTCCTTGCATTTTGTGTTTTGTGTTTTTAATTACCTCACCACTAAGATATGCACAGATCATCATTCCTTCTTCGGAAAGACTTGCATGTGTCTGTGATCCTATTGTTGCTTGTACAGCTGAGTTTCTACCCTCAGCCTCCCTTACATTTCAATGCCTAGCTGTGCTTCATTTTTGGCCATGCTTCTTTTTGTCCATGCTTCTTGCTCACTCCCCAATTTGCTTTCTCTTTGTGATTATTTCTTGCTTATCCCCAAGTGCACCTGTGAATGTGGTTTCTTTTTGCTTCCCTTACCTCTTGTGTGGTATATATGTGTCAATTCCCATTTCTCTTGGGAAATGAATAAGGAGTAGCCATTGCTGACTGGTGTATGCATTTGAGTTTAGAATATGTATCTGTATTTCTACACTGCCTTGTTTCATATCTTTATGCATAAGAGCATTACTCAAGCTGAGCTAAATCTTAATAGTCTGAAACTGCACAATGCACAGCCCATAAAGAAATGGTTTGGGTTCCTGAATGAATATGAAACATTGATTTGTATGATAGAGAAAGTAAAGGCTCTAAAAAGGCCAAGGTTTTGTATTTTTAATAATTTTCCTTTATGAAAGAACGTGTGGGATTGTTGATTTACATTTAAAAGGATCAAATAGAAGCCATAGCAGTTTGTTCTTTCATATGGGGCAATGGGACTGAAGATTCTAAATGCATATTCTGTGGGAAGAGCAAAATAAGCAAGCAAATCGCAAAGGCAGTGGCAATGTCACATGGGACAAGGACAGTGCCACCCATTTGACACCAATTTGCCTCCTGTTTTCTGATATAGCTCTTGTGTGTAGCCTCTGGCTATGGTCATATCATTTTACATTTTCTACTTCCTGACATTAAATGGATTTGTTCTCTTTCTGTATTAAGAAATGATAAAAATGTAGTGAGAGAGGAGATAGAGGAAATAAGAGAGCGGGAAATGTAAAGAAAGCAGAGTTCTAGGACGTTTTAGCCTCCACCTGTACAGTTAGTAATCTTTACTTACTTGCACAAATTGGGGCCTATGCATGCTTATATCTTGCATTGCTTTTTTAGTAGGTAAGAGGTAAAGAAAAAGAGAAACAAGGATGAGTATATGGTCAAGAAACAAAAATAAAAACACAGATAACCATTTATTTCTTAAGTCAAAAACAAAACAAAACAAAACACAGTGACGCAGATACAAAATTTCTACTATAAAATGACCTTCAATAATATTAGAGTGAAAAATATATTTTTATCATTTATTTGAAGGACTTGTAGAAAATGTTAACAAAATAAGGATGAGAGGAAAGGAAGGGGAAACTACTACTTCTTAAGCATCTGTTATGTATGCAAGTACAGGGATAGCTGTGTCCATATAGAGTATGCAATCTAATCCTCTCAACAACCCTAAAAATAAGTAGTATTTGTACTATTTTTGTAACTTTGGGAAATGGGGTCATAGAAATTAAACCATTTACCTAAAGTTATACTAGTAAGTGAAGAACAAATTTGTTTTCAGATTATTTAACTCTAAAAGATATATGTTTTCTTGATTTATTTGGGGAAAGTTTTTTCTAGTCCCATGATTAAGTGTAGTCTCTCTTGATTAGGTTACTATCCATAGGTAAGAATGACATGATGTGTAATATGTGATCCTCAATTTTCTCAACCTAGGAAATAAAAATAAAATTTTGGTGGTCAACAGCAAACTTACAGAAGTTCACAGATTTCTTAGCTGAGCATTTCCTGCTTGTGGGTCTTACCTGATTACTAGAAGTAGATTAACAAATGCTATGAGTTCACCCCAGGCAGAGGGGTCCTGGTTGGGTCCCATTCTTAAGAAGATTATATCTGGTCCTTCCACAGCCACATCCCTCCCTCTGGGATGAAGAGTCAATAAGACATAAAGAACCCCCTCCTGGAGTCCATGAGCCCTCTCCCAGACATGATCTGGGCGCCTGAGGCCCTAGAATTCCCTGCCAAGACAACCCCATGCCCATTCCCTAAATCGGCATGTCCTCCTGAGGACTAGCCTAGGAAACCGTGAAGTGTCTGTGCACAAAGCATGAATGTGAGGAAAGAGGGTGCTCCCAAATGTATGCATTGTATTTAGGAATGTGACAGGATGAGAAGAGGAGGAATCCATGAGTGGGAAACTGTGGTCAGGAACAGTTTATCAGTCACTAGCTTATGCAGACACAACCCCAAGGAGTTGAAAATAAACGAAGACCCAGCCTTCTGAGAGATTATGATGCTCTTATTTTGATGAATAGTATATAAGCCTGCATTTGTAATATTGTCTTAAGTCTCATAAATAATAGAAATAGCCCTGAATATCCCAGTACCCTATTATACCTCATTAAGGAGAAAAGGACCCACCTTGCTACTTTCAACTTTAAATATAATTTTAAATATAACTTCATAACTTGTTTCTCCAGCTCCCACCCACCTTGGGGAACTGGGAAGCCCAAGTAGCTTTTTAATTCTGGACTCCCCAGAAGCAAGATTCCCTGAATACCAACCTCCTCAAACATACTTCCTTCAGTTGGTTGGAATATCAGGCAGTTCATACCTTCTCCCCAGAGTCCACAGGCATGTGACTGTGCTTGGGAGCCTTTTTGTTTTATTACTGATGATGTTGAGCTCTGTAATTGCACTGAGAACTTAAGAAATAAGTATGAGTTTTGGAATCACAGATCTGAGTTCAAGCCCTGAATTCTGCCTTTTATCAGCTATAACTTTTTGAGAATGAACTACCATCTCTGAAATTCAGTGATGATAAATAACTATCTCTCAAAACTAGTAAAAGGATATAGTGAAAAATGGATGTAAAAGTAAGTCATAACCTCTAATCTTGACCTAAGATTAAGATAAGTTTACTTCTAACCTCAGTCTCACACTTGGACCAAAACTATAGCTATAGGAAAAAAAAAAAAAAAAAAACGTGAATGAACTCTTTTTAAACTAGTATTTCAGAATATGTAACAGTTTGTAATATGGAAGCTCGAATCCTTGGCTGTGTTAAAACTGTAAATTCAGTTACCATAGAAATTCAAATCAGATAGCTCTGGGTTCAAAATCTGCCATTTACTAATTACGTGAATTTGGAAAATTCCTTGGCTGAAGTATCAGCCTTCATGAATAAAATGGAGTAACACAAGGTAATAATACTGACTTCATGGAATTGTGGTAACAATTAAATTTTATAACAGTAAAATGTTAAGTACCAAGTTTAGCACAAGGACACATAGTCCCACATTCGAGATGCTGAATAAGTGATAATTTCCTTCTGCCATACTAATTTTTTAAAATTAGCGGGGAAGCATGAGTATCATCCCATAGCTGGGATCAGCCCACATATTTTCCACTATCCATGAAGTAGTCTGAAGGCACTAAAGAAGTCTTAGATGTCTTTTTATCATGTCCTTCCCAAATCACCCTCAACCAGAGCCACATGCTGTGCTCGGTCCTTACCCCTGGTTTCACTGTTCGGATCTCACCTCCACCCCCATGCACATACTTCCCCAAAGAAGTATGGCCACTTCACCTCTGCCAAAAGGTTTTTAAAGTCAGGTGAATGCAAAACACTTAACCAGGAGACCTGGTTTGAGTTGGTACATAATGTCACAACCCATTTCCTTAAAAAAGTAACAGTAAATTTGCCTTCCCTCTTTATTTCTAGCTTCTTATAGACAATGGCAATGACTGATGTTTTTCAATTGTGATACAGTGTTGCTTAGTCTATAACCCATGGTTTATCTCACAGGTGGAGGCAGAGTTGAACCCCTTTGGAAAACAAGCTTGTTTTCCCATAAAGAATTCTTTGGTTTCTCATTCTCTGCTTCTCATGCTCTTAGCATATTGAAGTAGAGTTAGATTTGGGATTGCAGCTCTTCTTTTTTCTACGTTAAATCAGCCTACAGTGTGTGATGCACACACTTTGGTGCATTTCAGACTTAATTATACAATGGATTTGAACAGGGGAAGATGGTTAGAGAAGCGTGACTTTGTAATCCTGGCTGTGTTTTGAAATTAAGAATGATATGAAGAAAGTATATTCAGAGGCAAGTATTCTGAAAATACTACTTTTGTGGGCATTTCTCCTTTGATATCATAAACAGCCTCTGCGTTAACAAGTGTTTTAGTATTAAGACAGCTTAAAAAGGTGCTAATGAGTAAGGAAGAACTGAGCCCTCTAAGTTCCCCCATACTGCATTGTTTACAAGGGGTCAAACATTCTTTGCATATTTTTACGTGAGTGAAATAATTACAGTACTTTTTAATCTCATTTCTGATATTACCCAGCCAACCTATTTTAGCCTACACATAAACACAGTTTAAATTGTAACCGGCAAAAAGAACTAGATGTGGATTATATAAAATGGAAGGAAATCGATCCCCTCATCTCTACTCATTTCTCCCAGTATTAACTGCACTGCTGACTCACTGACAATGAATCTGTGCTTAGCTTGAATCAGTCACATATTTCATTTGTAACCCACTGGTTACAATCTACATATTGGCATCCTGTTGGTATTACCTGTGACGTACTAGAGATGGCTGCTGCCCATTGGCCATGCTCAATAAGAACAGTTTTGGGAGAGATTTTTCCAAAAATTATTAAACAGCCTTGCACTTGGAAACTGGGTTGCCTTAAGACCAGAAAAAGAAAGAATGTGGTATGATCTCAGCAGCATTGGCAAGCCCTTTTGTATGCTGAAAATAATAAAACAATAACAGAATAAATTCCTAACCCACTTGGTAAAAACCACTTATTTGATAAAGGATGGTCTGCCAGTCCATTTCAAATTTAGAAAGAAGGCTACAGTATAAATATCACTGACAGATATGTTAATTCAACCCAATTATTCAAATTCATATTGACTACCAATGAGTACCTACTATGTGCCAGACTAGGTAAATGATAGATATGTAGTTACATTTAACAAATACTTTTTGAGAACCTATTTCATACATGTTTCTGTATTACATGCTGCCAAATATACTAACACTCTAGGTAAGCTAGGACTTTTAAAAAAACAAAACAATGGTAATTCCTTATGTTGGTATACTTATGGTTTTTGAAACACATTCTCTTCCATCATTTCCAAATAACTGTCATAAAAGATCACACAAATATTTCAGTGGCTCAGAAGGAGCTATCCAATCCAATTTGGAAATATGAAGAGACCGTTGTGAAGAAGTTGGCAGTTAAGTTTGACCTGGAATGATGAAAATCAGTTCCTCAGGTAGAAATGGAATTAGTGTTTTACAGATTAAAAACAGTAATGGCAGAGCAATCAAGGTAAGAAAATTCTGAGTAATTTTTTGGAAGAAGTGTATAGTCTTATTTGGCCGTGAAGTCAGATTTTTATTAGAATGTTGTAGGGGATGTGGGGCCTGCTTATTCATTTTATGTAACGTAGGTCTTAAGTGTCAGGTAAAATAATTAAGATACAATTGAAAGTAGTCAGGGGCTAATGATGGTTTTTAAGCATAGAATAATAAGATGATATCTGTACTCTAAGATTAATCTGTCAGCAGTGTGTAGAAGTTAGAAGACCAAGTATTTCAAGTAAGGGACAACATGCATCTGATTTATAGTGATACTGGTACGGAAAGAAATTTGTTTTATGGATAAATTCTGAAGACTTTGGTGGCAGATGGAATGGGAACAAAATTGGGAAAGGAAAGCATTGGAGAAGATTAGCACTTGTGCAATTTAGAAATGGCACCTGAAATAATAACGGCAAAATGAACAGCAAGAAACATAAGAAGAAGACCATGCAGAGAGGAAAGGAAATGGTACTGATATTTAGCTTGGGGCGTTTGAGAATGAATGGATCACCCAGGTAAATATTTCACAAATGGCACTGCTGTAGGAACCAGGAATGGAAGTGGGCAGACTAGTCGGTGATAGAGATAAACATTTCATGTTCTTGTTCAAAGAGGTAATGTTTAAATGGAGGAATTGATGAAATTGCAAAGGAAAAGACCAATACAAGAAGGGGCACATAGATTTTGGAAACAAAGACAAATGAGACCTTGGTGGAACAATCACAGGGAGATTCTCAGGGGGAAAAAAAGCTTCAAAGGCCAAAAAGGAAGTAACATGCAAAGGGCAGATTAGAAAAAATGGGAACTTTTCCCCCAAAGTAATTAGATTGCTTAGAGGTTTAGATTGTTAAAGGCTTCTTGGAGATTTTCAAGAGAGAAGCTTTAGAAGTGGAGAGAATTCAGACAGTAAAGTGGTAAGGAATAAATACTGGGAGAAGGTGGGGGCATTGTGTATAGAATATGGTTGCAAGAGTGTGAATAAAGGAACTGAATGGAGAGACTGGTAATTTAATGAGGATATGGGGTAGTGTGTGTATGTGTGAGTGTGGGTTGTTCTGGTTGCTTTGTTTCATCTGTTTTGATTACTGGTTGATTTTGGGGTGTTGGAAAGAATTGAACTTGCCTATGCAAAGTTGAAAAAATCAGTGGAGAGTCGAGGATTGAAAATATAAAGAAAAAGAAAGAGGAGAGAAAAAGAGAAGCTTTGATGGATCAAGATCCTCAAGAAACCAAAGGGAAGTGGACTTGGCCCAGTGGTTAGGGTGTCCATCTACCACATGGGAGGTCCACAGTTCAAACCCCGGGCCTCCTTGACCCCTGTGAAGCTGGCCCATGTGCAGTGCTGAAGTGCACAAGGAGTGCTGTGCCACGCAGGGGTGTCCCTGAGTAGGAGAGCCCCACACATAAGGAGTGCGCTCCATAAGGAGAGGCATCCAGCATGAAAGAAAGTTCTGCCTGCCCAGGAATGGCACCACACACATGGAGAGCTGACACAACAAGGTGACGCAACAAACAGAAACACAGATTTCCATGCCATTGAGAACAGAAGCAGACAAAGAAGAACACACAGCAAATAGAGAACAGACAACTGGGGGGGGGGGGGGGGTAGGGGCGGGGGAGAGAAATAAAATAAATAAATAAATCTTTAAAAAAAAAGAAACCAAAGGGAATGTATTTGAGATACTTGATGAGGGAGTTAATTAGGTCTGAAAAAGAAAATGGGCATTTCTTTTTCATATGTTGTTAAGAGAGTGAGAATTGTCATGGATAAAGAGGAAAGTCAAGGTAGAGAGGAAATATGCTGGTTTACTGAGGAGCTTTTCATCTGAGAGAAAGACCATAAGGGCATAAGTCATTAAAGAAAACTTATGAACAAGGGGAAAGAAAGAGGAGAGCAGAGCACCAAACAAGCCTTTCCTATTTTTCCATTTTTCCTAAGGCCAGCTCTCCTCACAAGTCTTTCAAACCTAGTGTTCTTCCCTCCCCAACTTGAGATGGCTCTCTTTGTGTTTGCTCATTGTTTTTGCTCATTTGTCTGCTCATTGTCTGTTTTTTCTGTAAGAGACACCAGGAACTGAACCCAGGACCTCCCATGTGGGAAGCAGATGATGAAGTACTTGAGCCACATCCATTCCCTGTTCTTTTTGGTTTTGTTCATTAGCTGCTCATTGTTTTTTCTTGTTCTCTGCTCATTGTTTTTGTTCATTGTCTTCCTAGGATTTCTGCTCATTTTTTGCTCATCTCCTCATTATTATTATTTTTGCTTATTGTCTGCTCGTTGTTTTTGCTTGATGTCTGCTCATTGTCTGTTGTTTTTCTTCTTTCGGAGAAAGAACTGAACCCAGGATCTCCCATGTGAGAGGTGAGCACTCAGCTGCTTGCTTGAAACACATCCACTCTGCTCAGACCTAGTGTTCTTAATGCAGCTGGGAAAATCAATAGGCTATGTCATATTGACAACACTGAATATAGGGAGGTTGTTCGTGCCCACATTAGTTGCCATAGCATTAGGCCCATGCAGAAACCTTCCCTTTGCTTCAACCATGGAAAATATAATTAAAAATAAAACTGAACAAAATACAATATTTTGTTTTTAAAATAGAGCAAACATATTCTATAAAAATAAGGATATAAAAATTTATTCAGAATGGGAAATAAAGATGAAATAAATGGGATTAACCTAGGAAGAGGACCCAAAGCAGAAGTGAGGAAAAGTGAAACCATTCATTCCATCTTCAAGGAAACAGTCCTTTGTCAGAGAGGCCAAAACATTACTGCTGTTGAATTTAAGCTAATTGAAATGCAAATTTTCTCCATTTCTGCCTTAGGTAAAAATGAAAATGGTTGATGGCAAGAATGTTAGCTAGACTGTCTATGCCTTAATCCAGAGATTTTAGTGACAAACGTATTCTGTCTGGATAAAACTGGTTTTGACATGTCTAGGGAAAGCTAAGAGTGACACTGATTTAGCATAGCCAGAATGTTCTGAAGTATGACTAGCACTGCTGTTAGTAAAAGTAAACTCTTCATAAACAGTAGCCTCCTTAATAGTACCTGACCCAAGGCTGTACATACAACCCTTTCCCAAATACTTGTTTCAAAAGCAGACTTCTCAATGAAGTGAGACTATCATTTGGTCTGTAGGTAAAATGGACAGAAGCGAGTTAGCATTAAGGTAAGTGAATCCAATACAAGACAACACTTTGTCTCTTGGGACTAATTCATCAACAGTAAATTTGAAGTCCCGGGGAAGGTTTGGACACAGCAACCACAGAAGGGATTAGATTGCACTTGCCTAAGGAATATGAGTGTGATGATACTATGATCAGCAGAGTTCTAAGCAACAGGCATTTGCTCTTGGATTTAGAGTGCTTTTTTTTTTTAATTATATGTTTACTTTTTTTCCCCCTCAGTAATCCTTTGTCCAAAACAAGGAGGAGTATTTAAAAAAAACTGCATTTTGGAGCCTAACTTACCTATGTTAGCAATAGCACTATTTGTTTTGTACCAGTAAGGAGACAGATGAAGTTAATGGCCCCTTCAACTCGGAAGGATATATGGGAATCTGTGAAATACATGACAGCTTCAGTAATCCTCCAAATTCTGGCTAGAACTCTAGCTGACTGGAGATTCCCATGGGGATTCATCTATGTTAGTGTGGGGTTCCCTTCCCTCTCTCTCCTATCCCAGACAACTTTCAGGAATCATGCGTTAGTTGTATTATGCATGTCTCTTAAGTTCTCTAATTATTGAGGGATCACAGAATGGTCTGACTTAGCATCACCTCCCCTTCCCATTCTGACCATATTTATAACAATTTTCCTTAAATTTGACTGGAAGCTTCATGAACAAGCTCAAATTGGCCTTTCATCGGCAGCATTTCCCTAAAAATCCAGAAATTGGCTCAAATAAAAGCCTTCTTGATAGAAGTAAAAGAGTCCCTTGAGTTGCCTTGCATATCTCAAAACACATTTATTATTTAGATGTGAGACCATGAGAGCTCATCATCTCAAATAAGTCATTTTGTTATCAATCTGCACACAGCTCTCTGATTATTCTTGTTCCAAGAAGGTCAAGCAGACCAAAGGAGGTTTTAATATGTATTTGTGGTCTAAGATAATATACAGGCCTGGCAAAGGGAAGCTCCAGGGGTAATAATTATAGCATTCTTCTCTTTAGGATCTTGGTAACTCCAATAAAATATTGCTTCATTTTGACTGAGAAGGAATAGTTTATAAACAAGGCTGGTTATGAACAGCTGCCTGCTTACTGTGATTTGATAAAGGATTGGGCTGGGACGTTTCCTCTTAAGTAACAATCTACCTTCTTGTCATGGCAACATCTTTCTACTGGGTTTTGACTTGTATACTGAGTTTGAGAGCACATCTTCACAGAAAGAACAGAACATACAGGCTCAAAATCTCCTGATGGCAGAAAAGCATATAATGTAAGATGTGTGCTTGGCAGAAAGATTATTGGTGGACTTCTAAGTCTCTAATGCTATGTATTGCATTTTATGAATATAATATCAAATACCATATTTGGATTGCAGCTTGCATAAAGCACTGAACCATCAGTAAGTTTAGTCTATTATAGTTGGACGTATCAAACTCAAATTAAGGAGGGATAATAATAGGATTCTACCGCTTCAAAAACAGTTTAACTAAAAAATCAGTTGGCTATCTATTGATAAAGCATGATGAAGGACATAGAATTCTTCACATGATATAAAAAGTGAAACATTGTCTTTTCTAAGCTGGTTTGCATAGAAAACATTTAAATGCACTAACAGGACAAAAATAAATATTTTAATTAAGGTTGTTGAAAAGAAGTTGTCTTTTTGTGTATATTAGCATAACCCTCCTCCTAAAAGAATAATTACTAAGTATTTTTTAAATAAACAGGCCAAATTCAGGTTGGAATATCACTTAAAGAGTTGGGTTTATATTTTAATTAGTCAAAGTAGGTAGAGTGTATGATTCTTTCTATGTAAATTTTGACTTATTTCATAAGGAAGAAATATCTTTGAATAAGCAATTTGCCCAATTTTTGGCTTGGATATAAGTGATTAGTAAAACCCTAATGTCATTTGAGTTTTAAACATTTACATTATCTTCTTTCCCCTGACAAATTTTGTAACAGTTAATTCACTTTAACACAATTTGGTAAAGTACTAAAACATATGGAGATTTAACTTTATATATTTATGTTTCATTCTGCCATCTTGAGTCAAAATCATGGTCAGGTTATTTTTAAATGGAATACTCTTACATTTTAAGTTATGTCATATTTTATAACTATGGTGAAAAAAATCAATCCTTCATTCCAAGCATCTGACAATAGTTTTGTGAGACAACTCACTGGAAAGTTGATATGGTGGTTTGAGTCTTTCGTGGACCTCAAAAATTATGTTTCAAAATTGGCCCTCCAGCATGTTCCCAAGTTCTCAGGCTGCTTGTAGCCAAGGAATCTCCAGCTGCATGCAAGAGCAACCTGAGGAGACTTTGACAGCCCAGGTCAGCAGAGTACCTGCAGCTGCCATTCAACTTTCCTGTAATGTCTCAGGACCTGGGCTTGGAGGGACCTGAGGTCAGGTGTTTCTATTTCAACTGGTCCAGCACATTCCCAATATTCTGCAGGTTACCCCTGAGTTTCTAAACAGTGTTAACAAGTCAGAAGATGCCAGCTTGTTGCTGGAGCAGGTCTGTGATACCTATTACAGGAAGCCATCCTTATCTGATTATGGACCTAGAGTTGGGAGAAGCATTGGGAAGAGTCAGGCTAAAAGGCACCTGGTTGATTATTACGTGGAAATTGTGAACACGGCAAGCAGTGTCCTTTGCTTTTTGTTTAGTGCCTGTATCCCTTGTGCCTGACTTGTTGGTGACAATAAAAGATTTATTCTATGGAATAAAAAAAATTTGGTCCATTTCTGTGAGTATGAACCTATTGTGAACCTTTGATTAGATTACATTCATTTAAGGGCAGTTTGATTAGATTGCTCCAGTAAGGGGGAGCCCAGGGTGGGTCTCCTCCTTTTACTGGAGTCCTTTATAAACTAGAATTGGCAAGCACGAGACCCAGAGAAAAACTTCAAGAAGCTGAAAGAGAAAGCCATGAGAGCAAGAAGCCGAAATCAACGGAACCGGGAAGGGAGAAAGCCACAGGAGGAGCAGCCAAAAGCTGAAAGCAATAGAGCCTGGAGAAAAAAGCTAGACTCGCAGATGCAGCCATTTGCCTGCTCTCCCACAGGGGCAGCTCAGGTAGGAAACATCTCCTGATGATACCTTGATTTGGACATTTTTATAGCCTCAGAACTGTAAGATTATAAGTTAATGATTCCCATAACCCCATTGTAAAAGCCAAACCATTTCTGGTATATTGCATTAGCAACCTTTAGCAAACGAAAACAGTTGAGATCAGGACTTTTTGCAAGTAAAATGAAGAAAGGTTGAATTATATATGAAGAAGGGTCCTACAAGTCATCTGCTAAGAGAGTATGTAAACATAACCCTTAAAACTATGCTTTTAAAATCAGAATAAGTGCATCTCATTTTCTTCTACTTTTTAGCTCCATAGTCACCCATCACAACTACACACAGAGACTGTCTAGTTAAAAGCAGGAATTCAAAGACCTCTAACAGGAGTGGCTTGTATGTCTGTCCATCCTTTGTCTAAATAAAAAGGCCACACTCCCTGGCTTGGTCTTTGACTCCACAGCATTGCAAGAGGCAAGCCTTAAATTGCTAAGTCCTAACACCACCAGTATGACTTAACTCCTAAGAGATATGTTGCCTTTTCTGCCAAGGCCAGAATCAACCTCAGCTGCCAAGTGTTAGATGAAAGAGGAACATAAACAGCTTGATGGAGGGGTGGTTCCTGGTGCACCTGTGGTTTTGACAGCTTTTGCTGCTGCTGGAGGAGGTAACAGGTTGCCTGTTTGTTCTTCAAGAGCACTTCTGGCATCCAGGTATTATGCAGGCAGGTACTGCCAGCTGTCAAAGATGCTGCTTCCCTGTCACTTTAGAGAAAGATGCTCCTCAGGAAGATCCCTCGTGCTATTTCTTTCAGGGAGCCCGGGAAAGGAAGACAAAGGGGATCAGATGCAAAGCACAAATCACCAGTGGGGCAGGGGTCTGCAGTAAAATAAGTCCCCTCAAAGTCCTGTTTTCCAACATGAGAGTGGTACAAAAGATAAAAATGACTTAATTTTAGTAACTTTTAAAAATATGAAGCTCTATAGATGGACTAAGGAAAAAAAACAAAGTGCATATATACCTGCTTTTGATGGCCTGTCTGCTTTATATATCAAATGGCTGATCAATCCTGGTTAAGAGACAGAAGATAAGCCATCTCATCTCATGCCTATCCTAAGTCATTATAATACAGAAAAATAAGATATTAAATCATTAAGTCAACCTCTCAATTGAAAGTTTAAAACGGAAAGAACATGCTTCCCAGATTGAAACTGCTGTATATATTTTCTTATGATTAAATAAAACACATATGAACTTGAAAACATGTTTCAAAAATAAACATTTTAAATATATTTCTATCAAGTATTTGACCCATTATAGAGCTTCTATAATTAAAACGATGTGGTTTAATTGATATGATGCATTAGTAGAACAGAAATAGAGTCAGAGATAGACTCTAGATGTCACGTATGACAAAGAAAACATTTCAAATTAACCTGAAAAAGGCGGATTATTCAGGAAATTGTGTAGGACAGCTGATAACTATTAGAAGAAAGAAAAGCTAGATTCTCTACCTCTTTCCTTGTATTAGACTAAATTAAAAATGGAGGAATGATTGAAATTTAACATTAAACAGAATCACTCACAAAAATAGAAGAAAGCATAAATAGGTTAATATAAGAGTAAGAAAGGACATTTTAATAACATGAAAATTAGAAAAAATAAAAGTCACTAAATAAATGTACCCTAAAAACAAAACATTTTAATACAAAATAACATGGTACATTTGAAAGAAAAATTAAACTTAATGGGAAATATTTGCAGTGTACATAATGGATAAAAAATGTATATGCCTAAAATACATATTAGTAAAAACACTTACCAATCAATAAGGATAAACAATTGGTTCAATAGAAAATTTGGCAATGGAACTATATAGAGAATAGACAAAAGGTGAAGGAAAAAATAAGATAGGGGAAAGGAGAAAAGGGGGAAGGGAAGGAGATACAAATGTTTACCTAAATGTTTGGACAAGGATTTGGAGAATGGGCCACTCTTGTGCATGAATATACAATATATTCTAATGTTAATTGTACATATATTTGTTCTAGCAGCTCCAATTCTAGAAAGTTATCCAGCTAATATTATAACTACAAAAACATTCACTGTAGTGTGTTCTATAATAGGAATTATAATAAAGAAAACAAGCTAAATATCGATCAAGATATTAGTTAATTGAATAATTGCTCATATTCTAATTGGATTTTATAGGTCTATTGAAATAATGAAAAATTAGCATTTACTAATTTAATTTTGATTTTTTTTTAGATTGTTATAACTTTTACTTTTATCTTGAGTTAAATGAGAAAATTGTCTATGCATTTCTATTTTACAACATTTTAGCTGGAATTACATATTCATATCAGGGAAAGCTCTATGCCCTTATATTTTTGTATTTACTGGTTGTTCACTCTTGGTATATTTGACATTTTATCTAATCGATATTTCACTCATTCTCAAAATATCTCATAAGATGTGATGATCTAGTTTATAATTACTTTCATTATTGTAAAATCTTGAAATTTGTTAGATCAATAAATAGAGTTATAAATAAATGATTTTCAACCTCTTCTTTATAGCAACTCAAAATGCCTCCATTTAGCTTTGAACATGTCTCAATATATCCACAAAAAGCCTCTAAACAAAATTAAGTTTAATTCACTCTAAAGGAAAGCACTTCCACAGACCATTTTAAGGAAGGGGGAGCCAATTTAAATAAATTATCAGATACTCATTTTATACAGATGAGTGCTGCTAATTATAATCAGTCTCATCTATTCATTAAAACTAGTCCAGCAAGCTTGGATAAACTTTGTCAGCACTTAGAGTCCATGAAAGCCTTGAAACAACATTTCCTTAAATATACATTTTAGAATTTTTACTAATTTAGGTCCTTTCCCAGGAATCCCTAAATAATGAGGTTTTATTAAAATTCTATTTTTTTGTATGTTCCTTCTTATTTGATATGTTACATCTTTAAACATTTTCAACATTCTCCCCTAGTCTCCAACCTCTCTGTATAAACTCCGATTAAATCCTCAGTTGTCTCAAGTTATCAAGTAGTGTCTAGCCCAAGATATGTCTACTAAGAGAACCATCCCATTGTTCTTGCATGCAGTTCCACTTGGTATAATTCATTTTTTATTTGAGTGTCCCAGAGTGGTGTTATCTAAGTTATCATGTTCTCTCTTCCATTACTTATTAGGATTATGATGGGAAAATCAAACAGAATTGGGTCTTACACTTATAAAACCACTACAATGTAGCACTTGGTTTTCTTTCCTACACTGATAATGGAAAACATATACTATTCTGTTTTGTTGTTGTTTTAAAACTAGCAGAGACTACTCCAGGAGGAGCAAATGGTCTCATTGTTTATCCCTTCCATCAAGCACTTCTTTGATTGACCATGTGACTTGCAGGGCTGATACCTTCTTTATAGAACCTGCTTGTTATAACAAGCTCACCAAGCCAGAAACCTGTTGAGAGCACAGTCTGTCTCTGCCACTTAGATAATAACTAAGCCTGCCTCCAACCTTTTATAAATTTTCAACACCTCTAGTTGTTAGAAGATAAACTAATTGTACATGATTATACAGTGCTTTCATAAACTCAACAGGGCAGATGCCATTCTGGTCCATGTATGCTTCCTTCCTCCAGCATCTAGCACAGTGCTTGGTATGTTATGGGTGCTCCCTAGATATTTGTTGACTGAATGGATGTGCTCTATTGATCAATTTAATAAAGATAGGCTGAAAGTATAGAAATGTCCTTTTCAGTGATGGCTTGAGTAGCACAGGATAACAACCATGACAGAGGACTTTTCCAGAGTTGTGACTCTCTGATGTTTACCAGTGGAAATATTACCAGTTTTAAACCTTGAGGGTTCCTTGAGAATTCCTTTATCAACTTAGCAAGTAATACAAATCTACTGTAATTAATTCCTGAGAAACCTGAAAATGCCTGTTATCTCTTATATATAAACCAGCTGCTACTAACTAACTTGGGAGTGCTGATTAGAATAAATCAGTCTATGTCAGCTGGATGTGCTGCCCTGGCATCTGCCCAAATAGAAGCAGACTATTCCAAGTTTCAGAAAAGGTAATTAAATTCAGCTTAAAATGCATCTGAATGTCATTGTCTGATGTACTGGCCCATGGAAATAAATAATTACATATTGTATTAATATGGTATCTATTTGCCAGGCATTCAGTGCACTGTTTTAATAAGCTGATCTTCATAATCTTTTCAAACTGGAAAAGAGGTGTCCATTTTTTCTATGTATGTTATTTACTGAGAAGCAATATTCATGGAAAGTCATTGGAAGATATAGAGATAGTCATTCTCTTTTGAGTTATGGTTCAGGATTCTCCCCATTAGAGCCTATCATCCAGCACCCCATCATCAGTAGGGCTGTAATTTTTGCTTTCTTCTTCAAAAGCAAATGGCTCCTTGCAAACAGATGATACCAACATCCCTTCCAAGACTTTATGTAACATTCCCATTCTCAATCTTTCTGATTGAGCTATAACCACAGTATCTTCCAGCAAATTTCAGGATTCCATCTCTTCTAAACTGAAAACATATTGCTGAAAACTTGTTTTCATCCCTTCCCCCTGCCCTTCACTCCCTCTCTTTCTGCTGCTTCTGGTATACCACCAAAAACACATACAACAGAGGATGCCTAACATAGTGAAGTTGGATACTTCCCTAGATGAGAGATTACAATTTTGTTCTCTTGTATCTTTTATGTTAACCTTCTTGTTACTTGTTTGGTCTTTGGCTGACCTTCTTCAATTTGCAATCCATTTATGTTCCCTCTGTTGGAAAGTTTTCAGTTTCAAAAATTACTTGCTCATTTGCCTAGTCCTCCCTATCATAGATAACTAGATACCTAAACTATTTATTTGGCCTTCCTGCCAAGACCTGCCAGGGGAAGAGCTCCTTTAGAGTTTTGAATCCTGAGGGTAGCATTGGATATCCTGGCCATTTTCTCTGTTTCCAGTTTGTCTGATCCTTTAGTATCCATCAAGAACCTTCCTCCTTCAGGAGTCTCTTGTCTTAGCTCTTCTTGGGATGCAGTTAAATTGTTACCCAAACCCCAATGTAACCCCTCAAAAGTATGGAAACATTGTCTACCTCTGTAGCTGCTCAACACAGCCTCTTGCTATAAGGAGACCAAAATGTTTAGAGTTGATGGCAAGTGGTGAGTGCAGAAAAAAATGATGTTCAAAGATACCAGAACAAAACTTATAGATTTGAAGTAAGAGAGACACAAGGTTAAATATATTCTTATACATGATCTTTTTAATTCAATTGAAAACTGTGTATCTTATGTTCTAGGCAATGTAATCATAATTCTGAGTTCCAGTTTATTAGAAATCTATTAAATCTAACATCTACTTTCTGTACACCTTTGCAATAATGGGCATATATTGCCTCTGCAATATAAACTTAATTTAAAAATACACAGTTTAATACAGAAGAAAGAGAAGAAATTGAATAATTATTTGAGAGATTTCTTCTTCATTAGAACTCTTTTATTTAAATATGTCAGATTATGAAATCATTTATAATGTATCTAATAACTTAGCAAGGATGAACTTCTCAGATAATTTCATCAAGGCCATCAGAAACCAAAAAAGAAGGTGATGATAAATAAATATTAACCATTAATTTTCCACTAATGTATGTGAATACATATCTAAATATTGGTGTGAGAATTCAGTGGTTATGTGTTTTTATCTCCTCTTTTATTTTCAGCAAAGAAGAAAGGGAATTTGGTTTGATTTGCTGAAATCTGAAAGGTCCAGAAAAAAGGACTAATCATTGTGAATTCCAGATGTTGCAATCACTGTGGAAAATGTTGATTTGATTCTATTAACTGACTAATTCAATTAAGAGGAGGCTTGCAAGAATCATCGTAGGAGAGCTTCTGAGTTCTTTACTTAAAAACTGTGGTATAACCTCAGGGTTTTGCTGAAGCAGGTTTTGTAGGTATATAAGTCTCAGATAATTTTCTGCAATTATACTTTGCTAAATGAGCAGAACTGCAGTTCAGGTAGGAAATGTCTATGAATTCCTGGAGTCTTTGAAGAAGCCTTTCGGCCATTTGGCTATTTTATGTAAATGTAATTCTTCCTGGAGCTTGAGAATTTAGGAGCTCTCCTAGAAAGAAAGCAGAAAATTCCTATAGCCCTTGAAACACATTCCTGAGTTGTTTAGTTGTTTTCAGCCTAGTTCCTACCCCCTCTCAAGCCTACAACTCTACAATACTGCCTTTACAAACAGTTCTTGGGCTCTTAATATGCACCAAAATCATTTTAAAGTCTTTCATGTTAAACTCATTTAATCTTCACAATAATGAGACAACAAAATATGAAGTAGCTTGCCCAAAATTTGAAAAGCAAGTAATGGTCAGAGTGAGGTCTTGAACTGTAGAGCCCACCACACTCTATGACTTCTTTGCTTTTATTCATTCATAAAAAGTAGACTACTCACTACAAATAGCAGCTTGGCTTCCTAAAACATCTAATTGCATGGCATGCTCTTGAAAAATATATAATTCACTTTGGATTTTGTTTATCAAACCAAATTAGAAAGCAAGAATACTAGCCAGTGAAACTGAAAAGTTTAATTCTGCTTAAGAAGAGAATTTGCGGCTTGTGAACTATGCCAACTCATTGATAGTGATGAGAGTGGGTATTTCTAAGCCATCTTGGCGTCTTACAGAAATCTCGACTTCTAAATGGCAAATGGGTATCTTTGCTGAATCCTGTCCAGCTGGCAATCTGAAGTCTTGGTTATAATTCAGAAATTTTGTCTGTCTAAATATAATGCAAAGGTAGAGCTAGATATTTTCTTAGAGAGCCAAGTTATGATTCATACTGGAGGTATCCGCTATGGACAACAGTGCCGAAGGAAGCATGAGGTCTGAGTTCTAGGCCTGGATCTACTCCCAATTCATTCTGTGGCCTTGAGTTAGTAATTTTCATTTTCTGGGTCTCTCTTTCCTCATAAGCTAAAAGATGGTCTACATGGTTTTTTTCCATCTTCAAGGGTCTAATAGTTACTGAATTAAATAAAGGATGACTTCATGTTTTATATACTAAAAAATTTCCCAGGCCATCCACACTATTGCATTCCATCTTTTATTGTCTGTGATAGGTTGAAGTTATATTTATCCTAGAAAAACATTTCCTTAAATTTAATCCAGTCTTGGGGATGCGAAGCCATTTCAAGTAGGGCATGCTGATAAGGTTACTTCAGTTAAGGTGTGGCCCATCTCAATCAGGGTGGGTCTTAATTGTATTACTAAAATCCTTTATAGGCAAAATGAATTTCAGATAGAGAGAAAAAGCAAGCAAGAAGCTGAACATCAACAGAAGCTGGAAGAGAAGGGAGAGATATGAAGATGCTGTCATGTGCCCTGCCATGTGACAAGCTAAGGACCAAAGAGCGCCAACAGCCAGTCCCAGAACACCACAGTCTTCCAGGAAAAAGCCATCATCTTAATGATGCCTTGATTTGGATTTTATTCCCCAGCTTCAAACCATGAGCAAATAAATTTCCATTGTAAATCTGACCTATTTCATGGTATTTGCTTCAGCAGTCTAGGAAACTAAAACATTATCTTTTACCCTTACCTTAAAAAAATACACACACACACACACCCCTACCAAAAGAGAGAAGGTGGTAGGAAGATAAATATCAAGTATCCTTATTTATTAAGGTTCAAGAACCTAGTTAACACTGCTTTTGGAAACTTGAGTGAAATGATTTTTTTTTCCAAGAAATTTGAAATCATTCTCTTGCATCTCTGAGCTTGAATATGGGGAAACATTGTAACTCCTCATGTCTCATGAAAGGTTTGGGCTATTGCTGATCATTGGGGATTGCTACAGCATCAAATTTACTTACAGATTTTGAGGAATGTGGTAGTTCTATATTAAAACAAACAGATCTCTTATTAAAGACAATGAAATGTGTGAATGTTGAAGAAGAAATGCTTGGGCTCAAATATATTACTATTCATTTCTACTATAAGTATCCTAGAGGCAAAGAAGAGTTAAACAAAAAGGTCGTTTTACTCTTCTTTGCCTCTAGTATACTTTGAAGAAAAAGTTTGAAAAGCAGTGTTCTATGGTTTGTAAAACATTTGTCGACATTCTTTGCAATATAAATATCATGTAGAGCTTCTCTTTTTTATCAGATGCAGTTTTGCATAGTGAAAGAGCAGTCCTCTGGAATCAAACAGAACCAGATCTGACTGACAGTTCTATCACTTATTAGCTTTGTAGAAAGGGAAAGTTGTTTCATTTCACAGAGAATCAATTTCTTCATTTATAAAACATTAATGATAAATTAATTAGATTTCCATGAGGATTAAATTGGTTAACTTGTGTACATATATAAGGCACCGGGTTTAGTGCCTTGTACTTTATAAGTCCGCAATAAATATCTGCTCCTTTTCCCTTTTCTCTTGCTCAGAACTTTAATAGGCTCCTTTTAGATCATCTGAACTCTGACAAGTAACTGTCTCCAGGATTTATGCACTCACAAGTTTTCAAAGGAAGAGTCTGAACAGTTGATTAATAGCAAAAATGGTGTCAGAAATATTTTTTGTCAAAGTAACCATCTATTTTTGTGGATTTATTGCATTTCACTTATATAGCAATGTTATTCATATAAACTATGCCAACATATACATATAACCCTCATTCACAACCATAAAATACGATTCTAGAAGAAATTTAGAGTTAATCAAATATGCGATTTCAGAGTAATTACTTCTGCATTCTACAGTGTTTCCATCTCTGCTCCATAAGCATGTCCTAATTATAGACTCAGGTCCTCTGACCCTTTTTCTCTAAGCTTCCTTACATTGAGGTTTCTACTTTCCTTTTATTCTGTCCTTCCCTTCTACTTTCTTGTTTCCTAAGCAATCATTAAGCACAAGTTATGAATCAGCCACCATGTTAAGAACTAAGGATACAAACCATTCAAAGAACTCTCAGGCAATTAAAGAAGAAGGGTATCAGGTAAACCAAAAATGGCCTCACTTTACAGTAAGTAATAGCAGAGCATGCAAAAGCCCTGTGGGACCACTCAGGAAGGAGAGTTCCTCCTTCTTCCCAAAGTAAGGGGCTGGTGTCCAGCTCTCCCCAGATTCAGGCTGTGCCACATTTTTTTTTCTTGAATCAAAACTTCATCACTGACACCTGACTTATCTCCATTATGATGTTTAGAAAGGACTTTGTTGAATAGAGAATTGTACTAGTTGTTGCCACTCATTGACATCCCTGTGGAAAGCCTGTATATGTGAGTGCTGGATGGACATGGTCTATTAAGAAGAACAAAGATTGAATATACAAGCCTGCTTGGATGAGAAAAGTTTGGCCATTCCTGATTTCAAAATCAATATCAAAATAGCAGACATTTCTCAAAAAATTGAAAAGTAGAATAACCCATAGAGAGAGGAGATAAAGGAAAAAACAAGCAGTGGAAGAAAACATGTAATTAGCTATTTTATGAGAAAAATGTATTTTGAATAAAATAAGCAGCATCAGATGAAGATTACAAATAAAATAGTTTTAATTTTGACTTATTCAAATTGGAAACATATTTAGTGCTTATTCCATTTTTATCCATTTTTATTTACTAATTTAGTATTACTGTTCATTCTGACTTGAGACTTCTGTAGAAGTTAGTGACCAAAGCCAATCCCCCTAATTATTTCACTGGGCATATTTACCACGTTATTTGGAATGAGTCTAAACTAGTGAATATCAAGCATTTGGTATGCCTGAGTGCAGGAGAATCATCTAATTATATGACTGTGTATGTGTAAGGGCAATAACAAGAAAACTTAGATCCATGCTGTACCTCACATAGATTCCTAATGAGACAGTTGTCACCACAGAGACTAAGCTGTGGAGATAGTTGTCATAGCACTGAAGTGGGTAGAAAATGGACCAGAAGGAAATCACAAAGGTGTGGTGATATTCCTCTCTATCTCTTGCTTCCAAGGATCCTCAATTAAGGATGCCCCAGAGTGGTTCTAGACTAGATCAGGCCTCACAGTTGACTTATTCACCTCCATTGGTGCCACCAACTTCAGTATCATCATCAGTGATGGAAGAAAATTGGCTTTTCTACCTACCACATAGTAGGAATAGGGAAATGCCTGTTTTGACTGCCAAAGAATAGAGGGCTGGAAAAGGCCAATGTTGTATCTTGGGCCTTTGAAGAAGAGACTGAGGATGTATTTTCCATTGAGATGTTATAAATTTATATTGGTCTATAGATTATTTAAAATCTCACTACAGATTAAATATCTCATGTAACTAAATGGCTTATGTATTTAGACTATAAGTTAAAAAAGTCTTATGTAATAGGTACACCTACAGATATAATTTATCTCATTTCTCATATGGAAAAATTATTCAGATTTGGTTAAGTCTCTCATTTTTATGCTTTTAAGAGTTCTTTTTTATTTATAGCATGTATAGCAATTGTTAATTATATCATTTTGGAAATATTTGATAATGTCTTCCTCATCAGATCTTAAGATCCACGAAGGCAGAGTCCGTGTCTCTTTTACTCACTTTGTATCCTGTATCTCTTTCAGTGCCTGGCACATAGCAGACTTGCTACAAATTCTAGAATGAATGGATGGACAAATGAAGGAATGGGTGTCTACTCTGAGTAAGGAACTTTACTAGACTTTGAGGTAGTATGTTTAGATGATAAGGGGAAGGCGTATGGCCTGCCTTCAGAAAGCTTACAGCCTACGTGGAGCAGGAAAGGAAAGAAGAAGAGAATCAAACACAAAAAACCATAATATGGCATAAATGATTTGAGATAATAAGCAGGTAAAGTAAGGCAGTATAGAGGAAAGGGCATTAATTATTTATAACATAATTTTAATAGAAAAATATATATTCCATGTTTTAAATGGCTGCCTTACAAATTGAATTTTGTAGTATAATATAAGTTAAGAAGTGTTCACTTATTATTTAAGTATAACCTGTAATATCCCTTCTTACTTCAATACTGATACATAAAATAAACTGTTAAGCAGAATTCTATTAAGCTCTAAATTATTGTCAAAAATGAACATTTCAGTCAGCCTCAAGATAATTATTGTATTTCATCTGACACTGAGACACAGTAAGACTTTGAGTGCATTCCAAGTTATTATAGAAAAACTGAACTATATTCAATAAAGGGAGAAAAGAAAACATTATATGAAGAATCGTTTTATCCTTGTGGAAAAGGTGGTGGGCTTTGAAGCAGAATTGATTTAAAACCTAGCTCTGCTAGAGTCATCTTGAAGAAGTCTCCAATCTTCTTCAGCATTTTCCCCTCATCTAAATAGGAGTAAAATCCTATTTTGTAAGATTATCATAGGATGTAATTTACTATATATATCAGAACCTGGCATGATCAATAAATATTAGATTTTATGATAATGATGACTATGAATATTTTTAAGTGCTCACTTTTGCAAAGAGCTCTGTTTTGGTTACTGTGGAGATACACTGTAAAACTGAATCTGGCTCTCTGCTCTGGAAAAAAAAGCTTATAAACTATTGTCATAGGAGTTTTGGACTAACTTGCAGTGAAGAAAGTGAGAGCAATAACAAAGTTGACATGAATAGCAAAGTAACTTAATATAATGCAAAGTGTGAGATTGGAATTGTAGGATTATTCAAGGGAGTAAGAAATCCATCTTATTCGTTGGAGAATGCCATAAACAATGTTAGGAGAATGCCCTAAGAGTTGAAGAAAGGAAACAAACCACTTTAGGCCAGAGGAGGATGAAAAGTGTTCTTTGTAGCTGTGTGTAGAGAAAATGGTCTTTTCAAATACCTGCTTGGGAAACCACACTTGGAGATTCTGTGGGTACCTGATATAATTCCACCAATTTTCCCTCTCCTTCCCCTCACCTCCATTTCACTCCTTCAGTAATTTCCACTGCAGTTAAAAGAATCACTCCATTTAGTTTTCTTTCACTTTTCTTTTACTTTTCTCTGCCCAGTAGCCTGTTCTGCCCACATGTGTTTGCAAGTACCATCTGTCATTTGAGATGCAGCCCAGAAACCACCTCTTAAGTCTTCATGGATCACCTAGGTCAAATGAACTGAGTTAACGGAACTTTATACTTGATCATATGCTGAGTTATTTTGAAATATATTTCCCTCCACTCCTAGACTCTGAACTCCTCATGGATAAGGACAATTCTTACTCATGTGTCGACCCTCCTCAAAGCAGAGCCAAGCCAGAATTCCACTGTAAGCACACAGTAAAAAGTGAATGAATGGTTGAATCAAACCCTGAAAGTTTTAGTTCAGTATGTGATTATATAGCCACTTGCTTCTTTATATGACATATTGTCATGTTTGGGCAAATCTTTATTTTTTACAGAAGTATTAAGTTTAAAAGATGTTTGTAGAGGTAGATTTACCTGAAGACTAATGAAGCTCAAGCTTCTTGTACACTTTTCTGCACTGGATCCTTGCCAAAGCCTGGGGATGGGCCCTAACGAATGGGTTTTCACGGTCACATGATTTTGAAAAACTTGCAGAAATATTTAATTAAGCCATAATTGGTTAAGACTTCTGTGTACGTTTGTACCTAATTTTGAATTCTCTTTTTTTTAAAGAGGGCCCCTAAAATTCTATAAGAAACTGCATAAGGTTCTGGGCCGACTAGAGCTAGATCAGCTACTTCATGTGTATGAGCGGAGGCATCTACCATGAGAGCCTCTGTGGGACATACCACAATACTGAAATCTGAGTTGAAATGATTTTGCCTCAATAGAAAGAGGCCACAGTAAACCACTTAGAGCTTATACCTACATTGCTGACCCTCTGTGAGAGTGCATCACCTCAATACATGCTGATGCTAGTAGGTCGGGAGGATTTGATGTCCTGCTCATATTGGGTTGGTAGCTTTTCCATCCATATGCAAGTTAATAATGCTCAGTATCTTGGCTGGGATGTACCAGAAGGTGGCAGCCTGTGAGTTTTCCACATTGACTACCATATTAGTGTCATCAGATACAAAGTCACCAAATCCAGCATCTGGATCTCCTAAGTCTTATGGCAGGTACCAAAAATGGGCAAGGTAGAAGCCATAAGACCCTAACTTGCAACTGGAGTCTCATTATTCTGGATATACTCAAACCCTTAGAGTCCAAGAATATTGTTTAAACTGATTTGGAAGATTTGGCATCTGTTTGAGCATTGAAAACCCAAATATATGCTTTAAGAAGGAAGCTCAATGGCAGCATTGATCTCACAGATCCTTGCTTTCAGATAGGAATGGACAATGAGACTAAGAAGAGCCTCCTGGTGGAAGTCAAGATCCCACAGTGTCCAAGTGATGTTGCAGTATAATGCCACAACTTATGGTCTCATTGGTGTGATTGAAGGAAAGAGTGTATTATCGCTAGCCTAGATTAATGGATTAGATCTCTACTGAGAAGCTGGATATCATCTCTAAAATGATTTAACATCCACCACCACTGGGATTTTCATAACCTATTAGCAGGGATCTGGGGCTAGTAAGGGTTTACAATATTCTAAAGGGTCAGTTATCAAACTACATATCTCCAGTAGTACACTCTGACTCCAGGCCTCAGTGGAGAATTTTTAATGAAAGTTCACAAATTTTTTTTTTTTTAAGCCAAATAATTTAAATACATTCTGGTCAAAAGTCTCTTTGTGAAATCCAATCCCCAGAAAGTGGGGGGACACATATTGGAAAAGGAAGTTGTCATTTATACTGTGAAGAATTGAGCTCACCCCCTTCCCATTTGTCAGGCTAAGCACAGTGGCATCCCTGCAGTGACCAAACTCCTTGCCCCAAGCTCTTTCTTGACTTTGGCAGCTGATGGCCAGGATTTAGGAAAGGGAGACCAGGCCCCACCTGTAACCTCATTTCTCTTATTTGAACGCCGAATTGCATAAAAGTGCTGATCTGTTATGTGGCCCAAAAAAGGGTTACCATGTAAAATGTACTCATTTATTCCAGTTGTTTTCTTCCTTTCCTCTATTTCAGCTTTGAGTTAAGCAACATAAGCAACTTTTACTCTATGCTTATTTGAAATCAGGAAAATATGACTTTTTTATTCCAATAAGCCAAAGAAAATATACAATTACATTTGAATGGAGAAACACTATTACGGTAGTTTGGTATTTAATATACTCAAGACTTATCTGCATTTTACTATCTACTAGCTATGAATAGATATAGTTCAGTCTCAGTTTCACTGAGAGTGAAAGAATAGTGCTCCTTAGAGGTTTTGGTTTGCAATCTGAGTGACCATTTCATGGTTACAGCCCAAGATGGGGGTATTGGGCGTGTGGGGTGTGAAGTCAGCATTTTTCCTGTTATTGGCACAAAGGGGAAGCAAGGCTAACAACTTCTATTGTTACTGCTCTAGTGGGGGATTGTAAGAAACAACCACTTCTAACCTCATTATCTCAAAGGGGGTTTTCAAAGTAACAATCAACCATTTTATTTCCATAGTACCACTGGGTCTTTCTAACCACTGACCATTTCACGGGATATAATTCAAGAGTGTATTGAATTAATTAAAACATTCTTTTTACTATTCATGAAGAGAGTTGACTTTACAGAATTTGAGACTAGAAGTGCCTATTAGTTTAGAGGGTCAGTGCATAGTGCTAACAACATCAGAGTTGTCATTAGAGCTTAATAATATCTTATAATCATATATAGTTCTTCCCAGGTAAAAGTCACATTATCTCACTTTAAAAAATATATATATTTATTTATTTATCCCCTCCCCCCACCTCCATTATCTGCTCTCTGTGTCCATTCACTGTGTGTTCTTCTGTGTCTGCTTGTATTCTCATTAGGCAGCTCCAGGAACTGATCTGGGATCTTCTGGGGTTTGAGAGAGGCGATCATTCTGTTGCACCACTTCAGCTCCCTGTTCTGCTACATCTTTTATTGTCTCTCCTCTGTGTTTGTGTGTGTGTGTGTGTGTCATCTTGCTGCATCAGCTCTGTGTGTTGGCTGGCCAGCCCTCCTGTGCTGGGTGGCACTCCTCATGGGCCAGCACTTCAGGTGGGCCAGCATTCTGCATGGGCCAGCTTACTGCATGGACCAGCTTGCCTTCACTAGGAGGCCCTGGGTGTCACACCCCAGACGTCCTATATGGTAAACAGGAGCCCAATTGCTTGAGCCACATCTGCTTCCCAAATTATCACACTTTTAACCTTCATGAACACTGTCGGAAGTAGCTGTGTCAGGTTGTGGTAGCTGTTTTACAAAAAAATAAATAACAGAGAAATTTTAGAAACATCAATTAATGATCATGCAATAATGCAGTAAAAATGGAATTGGGACTTCTGACTTTTAAAATTTTAGTGCTGAATTATTTCAGGGAGTTCAGTATCTTTTAATGTTTATTTCCTGATCAGTGTTTTTGGCAAGGACCCTCTTTTAGAAAAGCTAGCATATACTGTGGCTGGATCAGAATAAGTCTAACACCACTTTAGGAAAAACACTAAAAAATGTAGCCCATTGATCAAGGCTTAAGAACATTTTTCATTATAAAATGTTCTCAGGAAAGGATAAAAACCTGGAGGACTACGTATTCTAATGGGAGAAAATCTCAGTATTAATAAGAAAAGTGCTAACACCTTTAATGCAATGGTGATATTATCAGTTAAATAACATTTCGTATTTAAATACAATGGTATCACATAATTGTACAGCACACTACAGTTTTTGCAGCTAATTCTACAGCTCTTATCATTACTACTGCATCATATTTTGATTCTATGAAAGACTAAATGACAGATGACTTAGAGTACCCTCTATGACCCTCTTCACTTAAAACCTAAAAGCTCCAATTCAAGTCGATGCGATACATAAAGAATTTCCCTTTTGTTGACTAGGTGTAAGTATATAAAATGTCAGGATCAGTGGAGAAGTGCAATAGGCACTGAGTCAGTCATTTCTTATCCTTGGCTTCAGGATATTATGTTATTTAGAAAGAGCCTAGTAGAACATTGTTTTAAAATCTTATCTTGATAATTTGTAAACCTGAACAAAATATGGACACTAGAGTTCATAGATATTCTATAAGAACATGGAAAATCCAAGTTTACTCATTCTTGGTATAAGTGGCTTATAATAATAGGGTGGGTTGGGGAAAAACACACCAAATGTAAGATAAGGACTATAATTAGTAGTAAGATTTTGACAATATTCTTTCATAATTTGTAACAAATATCTCATGGCGATGCAAGGTATTGGTGGAGGGTTGATGTATGGGACCCCTTTATGATGATATGCATGTTTGCTTTGTAAGTTCACAACTTTTACTATATATACTTAATTGTTTATTTATGTTCATATATAAATGATATAAAGATAATAATAGGGAGGGTTGGGGGAAAATATTTGGTTAGTAGTAATATTTTGACAAGGCTCTTTAATCATTAGTTTTAAAGGTTGAACAACAATGTAAGGTGTTGGTGGTATGGTGAGTTATGAGAGTTTTGTATGATGTTATGTCTGTCTGTTTTATAATTTCACAACTATTACTATATATTTGTTGTTTATGTGTGTTTGTATGTGGGTGATATATTTCAATAAATTAATTTTTTAAATGATCAAGTCTTTTAATAATAACAAAGATCATCCTAAAATAATATTCTTACTTTTGCCATTAGAGAAAACATGTTATCCCCTGCTCCCCAGATAATTTGTACCTTCCATTCACAGAGGTCTCAAAGTGTTGTCAGAGTTTACATATGTTAAATAATAACTTGGGTAAGTGAGGAGAGGCGACTGTCAAGGGAGCAGATCACTTGGCCAATTGAAATGTCATTTCTCTCCTCACTGTAGGATGTTGCCATGTCTCTTTGCTGTCTCTCTCTTTTTTCTTTTTTTCTCTCCTTGTATTTTGATTTAGATATAAAAGCTGAGACATAATTTACACTGACAGCAGAATCAAACAGTATGACCTTGCCAGGATTGTTTCAGGCCTTCAACCCAATCCACTGGGGGCAAAGCATGGGCAAAGGGAGGGGTGAGTGAGAGCGAATGAGAAAGAAGAGAGCAAGCCTCTCCAGATGGCCCTGCTGCTTACAGGTTCCTAGAGGGTTGGTCTTGGGTCTAAATGTTTCCAAATCTGTCTGACAGGGGAATAAGAGCTGGAATGAGAAGGGGGAAGAGAAGGAAAAATAGGACAAGAGCAAATGACAAATTTTGGAGCAATGGATTGGTGGTGATAATACAAAATTTTGTATGTGGCTGTGTTGGAAGTTGAATGACTGGTATTTAATGTTTCAGAGCTTCATCTGGCCCTGGCAAGGAGAAATGGCCAGCATATACTTCAGTAACAGGGTAACCAGATAAATACTACCTTGCCAGATGACAGATACTGAAAAGGCAAGTGGGAGGAGGACACTTAAGGCCTTGCTCACAAAGGACCCCCAAAGAGTTTTTATGCAATAACTGCAATTTATCTATCCAGAGGAGGGATGGGCAGCGTAACAGGCATGTTTGAAAGGACTACAGATAGTATAAGATTATTTCTGTTTTTTCAAATAATGCAGAATGCTAGTGTGCTAATTGGCAGTGTCAATGTCCTTTCCAGCACCCAGCATAATCGTGACTACATGTAGGATGCCTCTCTAGATATCAGGTAGCATGGGAAGACAAATCAGCAGGTGGATGGGTGAAGGGTCTTCACCTCAGCCAGGCCCTGGAGAAGGCTGGATGAATCACCCTGCCACACATCAGAAAACACCCTTCAGGAGATCAAGACACTTGTGCCTTGCACTGCCAGTATTTATATGCCCTGAATAATGATGGGCAAAACCCAGCAAAGTTGCCTCTCAAAAGCAGCAGTTTTATTTTTTTTAAAAAGGCAGAGCAGGCAGGTGGCCACAGTGAAATGTTTCTCATAGGAAGCAGTGATAGGTAGCCTTGGTACATGGAGGGAGTAGGAAGGAGCCTAAGATGCAAGAAGGGTCTGAATTTATATCATTCCCTGATCTTATTTGTTATTGGACATAAGAGAGTGATAGATAGTAGTAACAGCAAAAGTCACAATAGGTACCACTCAATGACAATTTGCACATACTTTGTGCTTGACACTGTTAAGTGAAATTTATTTAAATCTTATAGCAACATTATGAAGTCAGTACTGTTTTGACTCCCATTTAACTCCCCAGCAATCTCCCACTTAAAAGGTGATGGCAGAATCAGTGTTTGAACCCATGCAGATTGACTCCAGAACTTTCTCACTATACCACTGGGGATACCTTGTGATGTCAAACTAGTCAGTACTCTTCATGATCCTTGATTTTGGGCCAAGGATATTGAAAGTTAACAAGGAAATACAGACATAGTTTGCATCTTTCAAGAAAGTTAAAATTGAACTGCTAAAGAAAGATTAAGACATGAAACTATTCCATTCTTTTGGAATGATTTGGCATATAAATAATCAAGATCACTCATAAAATAATGCAGAATTATGTCCTGAACAAAACTTGATGGAAGTCATGAAGTAAAATGAGAATCGAGCTGAGAATCCATGAAGAAGGTTAAAATTGAGATGAATCTGAAGAAGGATGTAGGGCGCTGTGAATGAGAGGGGAGAGAGAATGGTGTTCTAAGAAGCAGGAATATTATAAAGTGGAAATGAGTATGATGTACTTTGGGGACAGTGAATTGAGTGGTGAGATGACCCTGGTGGTGGTGCAAGGAGATACAGAGCCAGGTTATGAAAGCCACAGAAAGCCTGGCAGATGGAAGAGATCAGACTAGATGTGGGAGGTAGCTGTGGTAGATTTCTGAGCAAATGGGTTACACAGGATGGAAGCAGGGTCATAGGAGACTGTTGTTTTAAAAGAGCTGATGGAATGGAGATGAGACAGAAAGTAAGATTGTCATCTATAGATCTTCTTCCAATGAAGAGAAATGAGAGAGGATTTTGTCTGGTTAACAGAGCAGAAGGAGAGGTTGGAATCCAACATGACTACCTAGATTCCTCCTTCAATTTGTACCCATTTTTCTGTTACTTGATCATAATATGCCTTTGCATAAAAAAAACTTTAATTTTAGAATTAGCAAGATCCATGGACCACAGAAAAATTTTAAAACTGGAAGTGCTACTAGAGGCCCCCAAAGATTTGGCAGTACCACATTCACTGCCAGAGCATCACATGCTGGGTGTCTCCTAACTAAAGGCTAGATTTTAAGCCTTTTAGCTTTAAGGTCTTTGCCATCTAACTCCATATTTAAGTCTGCCATGATGTGTCATTTGAACTCTGAACCCCCACTCTCATGATATGGTCATTGTTATCCTTCCCCTCTTCCTTTTACTACCATGCTGTCTAATTTAAGCCCCCTCTTTGGGTGCTTAGTCAGCCCTATAGAGTTATGGTACATTGAAGGTGGAGGGGAGATTATTAGCAGTAGGTTGAGGGACAAGATAGCTCTACTAGCTCTGGAGCACATCACCTAGTCTGTGTTTGGAAAAAAAAAATTACTTTTAAGCAGTTAGCATAACTAGTATGAAGTGCAACATTAATATCTGAAAGCCTAGCTTTTGCAATGAAAGAGATACCACAGAAGAGAAATAAATCACTCCTGCCTTTTCTACAGTCAGCTCCATGTCTGAGATATAATATATGGGCTTTCCCTGCTCATGACTCTGGAAGGGGGAGTGAGTGGGAGGAGGCCCAGGGTTCTTGAAAGGTACTAGTTTCAGGCTTGTAAATACACCTTACAGTGGAAAAAAGCTATCCTGTGTATTGCACCCCTCCCCCATTTTGCTAGCTGAGCCCTATCCTTCAGCTAACTGGAATTACCACATCATTGCTCTCCACCAAGTTTCCTTGACTTGGCAGTTCTTCTGATTGCCTGGTGGTCACAGAGCATACTTTGTCTTTTGCTGATACAGAGAGCAGGGGAAATGAGGGAACTGGAAAGGCACAAAGCTGTTCTGGGGATACCAGTGCGGAGCCTCACAGAGTTGGGATTTTTTGTGTGTGTTTTTTTCCATAAAGTAGAGAAATGTGTCTTTCTCCCCATTCTTCAGCCAAATCACTTCCTTTGTCCTTCCTCCAGCTCTCCTGTACTCTATCTTTTAACCTTGCCCACCTCTGTCAGATGGTCACTTTGAACATTTGTGAGTGGGAAGTTGTTACAGGTAACCCAGGGACCTCAGTGAGTGTGTCATTCCTGTTAGGAAAAAAAAAAAGTATTTTGATCAACAACAGCAAACTGTGCCCTGAAAGCAGGTAACAAAATACATTTCCTCCACATCAACTTCTTGGAAACTTTTCCTAACCCTACTTTGTCACCATGGATTTCCCAGGCTCAGGGTCAGAGAGATCCTTCTTTTTACTGGGGTTCCCTTACAAATCCTGTTAGGGATTTTGGGAAGTGAAGAGGAAGTATAAGTCAATAGCAAAGACCACTTCAAACGCACAGCTGTCCTCACTGCCTAAACCCAGCACATCTGCTGCGCTTTCCTTGTACTAACAACTGTCTATTAATTGTTATAAAAGCAGAGAAGGTATCTAATATTTTTAAAATTAATTTTAAATTTTTATTTTAGATCAGTTTTAGATTTACCACAAAAATTGCAAAGATAGTACAGAGCTCCCATGTGTCCCATACTCAATTTAATAATATTTTTTGGTAGATTACATTTAATACAATTAATGAACCAATATTGGTGCATTATTATTAACTAAGTCTATAGTTTTTTTTTTTAGATTTCCTTAGTTTTTACCTAATGTGTTTTTTCTGTTCTAGGATCCCATGTAGGGAACCACATGACATTTGGTGCTCTTTCCTTAGGCTCCTCTAGATGGTAAAAATTTCTTAGACCTTCCTTGTTTCTTATGACCTTGACAGCTTTGAGGAGAACTGGTCAACTACTTTTTAGACTGTCTCTCAAATGGCATTTGCTTGAATGTTTTTCTCATGAATAGATTGGGGTTATGAATTTTGGGGAAGAAGATCACAGAGGTAAAGTGCCATTTTTATCACATCAAATTAAAGGTACATCCAATCAATATGATTTATTACTGTTGATGTTAACCTTGATGACCTCACTTAGGTAGTGTTTGTCAGGTTTCTCCACTCTAAAGCTACTGTTTAATTCTCCTTTCCATACCATATTCTTTGGAAGTAAGTCACTATGTCCAGCCCACACTTAAAGACTAGAGAGTTATGTTCCATTTCCTTGAAAGGGAATATCTTCATAAATTATTTGCATATGAATTTTGGCTATTATCCCCCATTTATTTATTTCTTTAATCATCTACATTAGTATGAACTCATGGATATTAATTTTATACTTTGGGTTATAATCCAATACTACCTTATTTTGTGACTGAAATTATTCCAGGATAGGTCATTGAGAGCCCTCTCAGTGTCCTTTTGATGTAACCTCATCATTGATGTTTTTTTAAATGCATTTGTTTTTAAGAATTTCCTTACTTTTTACCAGTACAATATGCTCCCGGCTCATCTTGCATATTTCCTGTTTCAGTCCTAGAAATGAGTCAGTTTTGCAAGGAGTCCTGATTCTTTTTCTTGGAGAATGGTATTATAAACCATTAGTATTTCTAAACCAATGGTATTAGAAACCTGGAGGCTAGGTGGAATCTAACACTTTTGAGCATCAGAATATGACATTTTGTGTCAAGATCTATTAGGTGACGAATATAAATCTCACAGCAAACCTGCAAGATAAATGTTATTATTTCCTTTTGTAAGATGAAAAAATGAGGGCTAGAGGAGTTCAAGAATTTTTCAGTTTTACATAAACAGTGAACATCAGAACTAGAAATTGAACTTTGTTCATCCAACTCCAGAGTTGTACCTCTCAACCACTTATTCTATATTGAAACTGGTGATGTCAGAAACAGGATGAAATATAAACAACGAGTTCACTGGATTAAAATAAACATGGTTTTGAATGCCAACTCTTTTTTGTGTGTATCTGTATCATAAAGTTTTTAGACTGATCACACAAAGCTTTAAGCACTGTGTCTGGCATGTAGTATGTATTGACTTCTGCTGCATAATCATCATCTTTATCATCTTCATTATTTGCTGCCAGAAGCTTCAATTCCCATTTCCCTTTCTTCAACCACCTATCATGGGTAACCTGAGGTATTCCTGTCTTAGCCTTATAGATAGGATAAGTTAACAAGTTATATAATTCACCTGTGGGTATGCAATGCCACCAAATGTAATATTGGCATATGAGTGAATTCTTTTAAAATATGCACTTTCCTTCTCCTTGTTGTAATGGAAATGACTCCTTGGAATAATGAAAAAAAGATTTGGAAAATACAAAGAGAAAAAAATACTGAAGAAATAGATCTAGGCTTACCCTTGGATAAAGTGATGAGGTATCTTCAATTGGTTTTCAAGCTGGCCCCAAACTTCTTTTTCTGGAGTCTATTGAATCTTCTTTCCCTCGAGTCTGTTAATCACAGTTTTATCGTCTTACTGTGAAGGTGGGGCTGGGGTATCAAGGGGAGAGATGCATACATACATGCATATAAATATACACATGCATACACACACACGGACACACATGTTCTATTCTGGAACCACATTAAAGTATCATGTGGGTTGAGGGGGAACACCCAAGGATTCATGGCAACCAACAGGTCATAATGATAGCAACTTTCATTAATTTTGAAATCATTTCCTAAGTATTAACCTTAAGTAATGCACAGCCATAACTCACAGAGCCACTAAAATATAAATCTCCTCATATTTCTACTTTATCTTAGCATGTTCATAAAAGGTCTGTTTACAGAATACATGCTTTAAACAAGTAGATACAGACTCTGAGTAAAGTTGAACAAAAAAGAAGAGAGAATGCAATGTTTTGCTAATGAACTGAGTTTTGAATTTTCTTTTCTTTGAGGGGTCATGGTTAGGGCTTAAGCACCTCTGATCTCCAGAAAGAGAGCAGAGCATCTTTGAGATGCAGGGTTTACCAGGGTCTCCCATCTCTACCTAAATAATTCCAGTGCAGAAAAGAAGACAGGAGACACTAGACACAGACTTTCCTGACTGCTACGTTGTTTTCCTGATAAAATGAAGACATCGTGGCCACAGTTTGCCACTGGACAAGCTTGCCCCAGGTGGTGTCAGAATGATAGAGGCTGGGCAGTGAGGGATGTCAAAGTACCTGGATTCAGGCTGAAGGACAAGCCCTGATTCCACTGTTCTCATCTTTCGTCACTCCTCACTCCAGCCAGTGCCAAGTTCCTGGCTACCCCTTCAATGTAATCTCTGTTCTGCTTTGGCAAGGAGAAAGATATGCCCCACATGATTTGTTTCCATGGAGCCCCCAGTGAGCTTCTGATGGCAGCTGAGGCTGATATTGTAAATAAATAGAACAAAGAGAGAGAGAAAGAAAAAGAAAGAGAAAAAAAGGAAGAGAAGAGTGGCGTGGAGGTGTGGAGAGAAGAGGGGAGAGGTGTGGGGAGGAGCAGGGAGAGAAAGGAAGGGGAGGAGGGAAAGTGTAGGGAGGGGAGGGAGGAGAGGGGAGAGGAGGAGAGGAAAACAAGGAAGGAAGGAGGGATGGAAGGGGGAAAAACTTAAATTTGTACAATTTTTCTTGATTAATTTCTTTTTTCTTTTTTGTTATTTTGATTAATTTCTTAAAAAACCAAAGTTTTTAGGAGCTTTTGGGAATAAATAGATGGTTAAATCTATCCGACTCCAGTATCCTCACTCTATCTCTTCCTTTTTTTAAAAATAGAATTTTCCTTCATAAAATCATAGAAATATAGAGTTCAGTTGAAAATAACCCAAAAGGTCATCTAAGTCAATCCTCATTTTTTAACAGATAAAAACTTGACTCCTGAAAAAGCAAACTCATTAAATAATTGCAAAGGTAAAATTCAAACCAGATTTTCTGATTCTCGGTTAAGGGCTCTCCTCCCTCTAGTCTGCTGTGTCCTTTTCTGCCTTTCTGCTTCTCATCCCACTGCCATTCCCAACCACATGCAGAGTTAGTCCTATATTTGTTCCTGTTTCTGCTATATTTGCAACTTATCATGGATGCAAACATGGAGCCTCACTGATTTCTGGCAGAGCCGTGGCTTGTGTGCTGACGAGCACTGCCTGGAACTGGGCACCAGTCCAACAGCAGGTGCCTTACTCGGTGAACGGCTCTCTAGCTGCTTGTCAAAGGAGGCAGGTTGAAACCCAAAACTCTCTTCCTGCTGCTTTGAGGTTACGATCTACCACCGGCATTTCTCTCACCAGGTGAAAGAAGGGAGACTGTTCCTGCCAAGGTTAGCAATACCAGAGAAGGGAGGTGGCCATAGGGAGCATCTGCCATAGCTTAGGGATTCTTAGCGTGATGGATGAGTAAGAAGATAAGATGAGGCATTTGAACTTGTTTACATGGTCCTATTGTCCATGAGCCTGAGTGGGTTGACCTTCAGGTCATGGGGTAAGTTCTATGTTTTCTCAAGGTGAGAGGGGACTATAATGTGAGGCTCAGAGGATTAGGTTGAATGACTATAGGTTCTTTTGAAACAAGTTATTATTGTTTAATAATATGCATTTACTTTTGTACATTGCACTCTCATTTGGACACACATCACATGTGCAAAAGTTATATATGATCAAGTGGAAGTTAATGAAACAATATTTCAAATTTGTAAGAGGCATAGTACCTGCATGTTGAAAAAATAGAAAGACTATAAGCACACAAAAGGAATGAGGGGGCCCACCATGAAATGAAATGGCACAAAGGCAGGAATGTATGAGGAATGTGTGAGGCAGTAGGAAACAAAAAAAAAAAGCCGTTTTTGAGAGGCTGAAGGTTTTGATAGGTATGTAATGAAAAAAAATGTTGAAAGAATGGCATGCAGACCTAAAATACCTGTATAAGGTTTATCCACTTAGCTTGATGAACCAATGACAGTATTATTTATTAGGAGAGTGATTCGATTAAAACAACAACATTTAGGAATATTAATCTGGCAGCCAGGTAAATGATGCATTGGAAAGACTAAAGGTCAGGTACTGTGGGTCCAATTAGGAAGTTCTGTCAATTGTCCAGAGACTGAAGGTATAGGACCTAAATTAGGGTGGTGGCAATGAAAAAGGTCAGAATGGATAGATGGATGGATGGAAAAATACTTCAAAGAAATAATAGAATAGCTCTGGTGATTAATTTACTTTGTGAGGCCAAGAATTAGGGGTGGACCATTACTCACAGAAGTGGCAGTGATCTGACTGCAACATAATTTTTCCAGTTGTGTCAAAGGGGGTGCTCTCTTTTTTGGTATGGGCAACTCAGAGGTTGTAACCTTGGTAATTAGGAAAATGGTGGTATAACTGATAATATAAAGAAGAACAAAGAGCATAGACAGTTTATAGGACAACAGAGAATATAAATGATAAGCTGTTGTTAGAGCAGAGTGTAGACTGGAAAACTGGGCAATGAAGAATGGGTGCTCAGAAAAGGTGGAAGTGTTAGGGTTAAGGCTTGAAGTCATTTATATAAAAGTATAAGTGATGAAGAGAGATAAATTAAAAATAGAATGGGAATGCATGCAGGGCGAAGAGCAGAGACCCAAGAAGTAAACTTCCTCCAAAGATAAGGAGAAAAGAAAAGTAAATTTTCAGAGATGGAGCAGTCTAAGAAATGGGAAGAAAATCAGAATAGCGTTTTGCTGGGAATAGACTCTGAATTACTAGGCATTAAAAAAAGAGTAGGTATAAACGTGACAATTACAGACTAATTTTCAGGAACAGAGGGTCAGTTACATCCATAATAACATAATAAAACTTCCTAGTCAGAAATGAGACTTGTATACCCTCTTATTTCAAAGCCAAACCCGTGTTTACCTCATTTTTCATTTCCATGCAGTAATTATTGTTGTTTGATATTTCATAGACAATTAGATTTATATTTAATCTGTATTCTAAGGAAGAGGTATTCTAAGTCCTCTGAGTTTTCTGCCCTGACAGATGTTTTCTCTGTGTGGCCGAGGGAGGCCTTTCTCCCTTGGATCTGTTAGGTGGATTCTGTCCCTGGCTTGTATACAGTTTCCCTGTACTCCATCTGCCATGTATAGCACACCAAGCGCTCTCCTATTTTGCCCCTTATTGGCATTGCTTCGTGTTACTCTGTATTATCATCTCTCTTACTTTTAGTCCCTGAACCACTTTGTTCTGGCCATACTAGCATCCTCATCCATCATTTATGAAACTAGGATATTAATGTATCTCTTTATAGCATTGAATAATAATTCTTTATATTTGTATTGCCTTTATAGCCTACAAAATGTTAATGTGTTTATCTCATCACCCTTTACAACATCCCAGGAGGTGGGTATCATGCCCATTTTACAGCAGGGAAACTGAAGCCTAGTGAAGATGGTACAATAAGCATATGTCAGAATTCAGGATCACATCCTTATTTTCTGACTTCTTACTCAATGCTCTCATCTCATGGTCACACATTACACATGTCTGCTCCCATGGAAAATTCCATGGGCCTCTGTTGCACAAAAAAGTAACACAGGGCACTGGCTTTGGAGTCATGAAGACTAGGTGGTACAACTCTGCTGTGTAGCTTTTCAATGCTACAAACACTCTTTGAATCTCAGGTTTGTCACCTGTATCAAGTTGAGAATAATAGTATCCCCAACATGGGGTTGTTGTGAAAATCAAATAAAATAGCCTTTGGAGGTTTGCATAGGAACTATCCAACAATGATTAAGAGTACTAAAATTACATTTAAGGTTTAAATTGTTATTTATCACAAGCCATCTCAGTCTCCCTGACGTAAGCATTCCCCCTAAAATTCACATAATATGTCCTTTTATAGTAAGGGGAACTTTCAGAGGGGGAAATATTTTAAGAGACAAGCAATTTATCTGTGCTTAATGGAACTGAAATAATGAATTCAGATGCATCCAGAAATGGTAGTATTATTGATTAAACAATCCTTGGTGAAAACAAGTTTATTTTAGCCTTGACATTTGATTTTTCATTCTTCCTTTGCCTTTCTCCCTTTCCTTTTCCCTGTTTTCCTTTTTAAGCCATGAGCCTTGTGGTATAGTCCTTGCCCCTCACAAATAGAGAAGACTGTTGGATCTAAAAGCTGACATCCAAAATAGGGAGGGAGGGACAGAAATCTCACTCAAACACAAATACTTTCATTAATTACTAGCATTAGTAGTAAAGAGAAAAGTAGAAAATTACAGGCAAGAAAAGCAACTTCTGGTTTTGAATGTTCTAGTTATTTCTCCATGATCACAGCTTGAAATTCTTTTTCTTCCAAGGGCAGGATGAATAAGACAGGAAACTCAATGGGGTTAGGGGCCTTCAAGAAATTTCTTTCTCTTTTTTTTTGTCTTTCTTTATTTTTTTAATATTACATTCAGAAAATATGAAGTCCCCATATACCCCCCACCCTCCTCAACCCACTCATCCCCCCATAACAGCAGCCTCCTCCATCATCATGACACATTCATTGCATTTGGTGAATACATCTCTGAGCACTGCTGCACCTCATAGTCAATGTTTCAATGTTCACAAGAAATTTCAAACTCTTAATGTTCCTTTGGTTACAGGATATAATCAGAGTGTATGCCCACTCCTCATTTGTGCTCCTTTCTCAGCAAGAAACCCAATGAAAAGATGTTAGAAGGTTCATTGGTAGAGGGGACCAGTCAAATCTGAGAACTGCTTCTGAGTTCAAGGAGGCACTGTAATGTACCTCTTTTGCAGTTGTCTTCTGAGACACTCATTCGGTATGGGTGGTGGGGAGATCCCTCCACCTATGCAAGTCATTGAATGATTTAAGGATTAATTAATAGATGTTTATAAGGTGCTGAAGAGTTACAAACATAAATAATACAAGAATTTTAGGTTTATGTTTTCTTGCATACTCATGAAAAGCCAAATCATAGGATATTTTTGAAGGCCTCATATTTGTCTGAAGAAAAGTTCTGTCAGCAGCACCAATAGACAAGAGCTCCTAGCAGCTACTGAAATCAAATAACTCTGGCATTTGACCTTTACTCTTATATATCAAGGTTGAGCATATACTTTTCTAGGTCACTATCTTTTCACCTAGGCCATCTAGAGGTTACTTGATGGTACTTTAAAGAGTAACATAGGAGCACTCTTTGAGGAGCATCTGCATCATATATAGGCACTTCTTTTTTAATAATAGGGAAAGAAGTCTGTTTAGGACTGTATAGGGATGAGAAAATGGGGGAAAGAGTCTTCAAAGGTGGGAAGAGAAAGAGAGAGAAGAGATAGAAGGAAAAAGGTGGGACCCAAACAGGAAGGAACATGGTATTAAGAAGCCATGGATGTGGCTTTGTAGGAAGTTGGCAGCTCTGAAATAACGAGGTACTGTGGGCCCAGGCAGGGAGGTAGAGAACAAAATTAATAGCTGTCCTCAAAAACCTTTCTTGGTACTTTTGTTATTGACTCAAAGCATGGTAAAACCAAAGGCAACTTAGATGGCAGAGAGCTCAAAACTTTTCATTTTTCAGATGAAACAACTGAGGCATTAAAAGGGATGTAATTTGTTCATTTTTTAGCAAATCTGGTAGTTGCCAAATGAAGGCTAAAACCTTGGCAGTCCTCAAAACTCTTATTTCATGACTTTTTACTCTGACACACACATCTGAGTTGTATATAGGTTTTTTGTTCTAAATTCCATTTTCTTCTTGTCTCCGGCGGTAGGAACATAGTAAAGGTGAGAGAGTATCTATCTATTCAGACTTTGCTCCTACTCATGCACATGCTTTCATAACCACTAGACTCCATGAAATTTTTTGCAAAATTCATGTTAACATGTTTCTTTGGAACTAATCTTAGATTTATACTCTCTGCTCAGAGAAATCCTGGCTACTCTATTCATTGAGAGGGAGTGTTAAGGATTATAAATATTGAGGTTGGAGCCCCTTCCTTTTTACTTCAGTGGTTCATTTAACCAGAGGGATTCCCATAAGAGTCAATGAATTCCCATAAGAGTCAGTGGGCACTTGTTGAACACTCCCTAAGTGATTCCTGCAGGAAGCATTTCTGAGGTATACTCACTCTGGATAATTCCTTCTCTGTTTTGGGTTGCCAGTTGACCAAGCCCTTGACCTAAATAAGCAGAAAAACAGCCACATTTTTTTTTAACTAGAGAAATTTTGTGTTTAGAGACCAATCATGCATAAAATATAGGATCATAATATACCACATATTACTAATACATTTAATTTTTGTGATATACTTGTAACAATTGATGAAAGGACATTTTTATAATTGTACTATTAACTATACTCCATGATTTAAATTAGGTTCACTGTTGTGTTGTAGAGTTCCATGGATTTTTAAAAAAAATTTTATTCCAGTAACAGACACATCTAACATTTCCTCTTTTAACCACATACAAATATATAATGCAGTGCTGTTAATTATATTCACAGTGTTGTGTTACCATCAACCACCATCCATTATGCAAACTTTTCCATCATCCCAAATAGAAACATTATACATTTTAAGCCTTAACTTCCTATTCCCTATACCATGCTGTCTCCTGATAACCTATATTCTATGAGTTTTCTGATTCTATGAGTTTGCTGATTCTGTGAGTTTGCTGATTCTGTGTTTGCTGATTCTACTTATTTCACATCAGTGAGATCATCCAGTATTCAACCTCTTGTGTCTGGTTTATTTCTCTCAACATGATGTCTTAATGGTTCATTCATATTATCACATGTATCAGAACTCCATTAAATTTTAGTGATAAATAATATTCCATTGTATGGATATACTACATTTTGTTTATCCATTCTTCATTTGCTGGATACTTCAATTGTTTGGCAAATTGTTTGGTAAATGTGAATAGTGCCACTATGAACATAAGTATGCAAATATCTGTTTGAGTTCCTGCTTTCAGGTCTTCTGGATGTATACATAAAAGTGGGATTATTGGGTCATATGGTAATTCTGTTCTGAATTTTTGAGGAATGCCAAGTTCTTTCCCAGTGGCTTCAATATGTTATATTCCAACCTATAATGAATGAGTATTGCTATTTCTCTACATCCTCTCCAACACTGAAATTTTCTATTTTTTAATAGTATCCTTTCTACTGGATGTGAAATGGTGTCTCATTGTGGTTTTGATTTGCATTTCACTAAAAGCTAATGATGTTGCACATCTTTTCATATGAATTTGGGATGTTTGTATATCTTCTTTTGAAGAAATATTCATTCAAGACTTTTTCCCATTTTTTAGGCTGTTTGTCTTTTTGTTGAGTTGAAGGATTTCCTTATATATTCTGGATATTAAACCTTTATCAGATAGGTGGTTTCCAAATATTTTCTCCAATTGTGTGTGTGGGTTATCATTTTACTTTCATGATAAAATCCTTTAAGGCAAAAATTTTTAAATTTTTGTCAGCTCACTCATATTTATTATTTCTTTTGTTGCTTGTGCTTAGGATGTAAAGAGCAAGAAACTATTGCCTAACACAAGATCTTGAAGATGCTTTCCTATATTTTCTTTTAGTAGTTCTATAGTTCTGACTCTTACATTTAGGACTATCATATATTTTTATTTGATTTTTTGTATAGGGGGTGAGGAAGGGGCAAGTGGAGATACAATTTTAATAGCATTTGTTGGAAAGACTCTTCTTTCCCAATTGAGTGTTTTTGCTACCTTGTCAAAAGCAGTTGGCCAAAAATGTGAAGGCTGATTTCTGAGTTCTCAATTTACTTCCACTGGTCTATACATCTGTCTTTGTGCAACTACCATACATTTTTAATTTTGTGGATTGGTAATAAGTTTTGGAATTGGAAAGTGTGAGTCCTTCCACTTCATTCTTCTTTTTCAATATAGTTTTGCCTATTCAGAGTTGCTTATGATTCCATGTAAATTTGATGATTGCTTTCCCATTCCTACAGAAAAGGTTGCTAGAAATTTGATTGGAATTGCATTGAATCTGTAAATTGCTTTGGGTAGAACTGACATCCTAATAATATTTAGTATTCTAATCCATGAACACAGAAGGTCTTTCCATTTATTTAGGTCTTCTTTGATTTCTTTTAGCAATTTTTTTTTTTTTTAGTTTTCTGTTAAAAAGTTCTCTACATCCTTGCATTTATTCCTGGTTATTTGAGTCTTTAGTTGCTATTTAAATTTTTTCTTAATATACCCGCCACCCCACCCCTCCCACATCAACAACCTCTTCCATCATTGCAGCACATCCAATGCACCTGGCCAATACATTCTGGAGCACTGCTACACCACATGGACAGTGGTCCACATTGTAGCCCACACTCTCCCCCAGTCCACCCAATGGGCCACGACAGGACACACAATGTCCAGCATCCGTTCCTGCAGCACCACCTAGGACAACTCCAAATCCTGAAAATGTCTTCTTGACCTGCCCAGTAAATGCAGCCCTTCAGCTGTCCTCTGCATCTCTGAAGCAGTATATCATCTTTAAACCTCCACTACTGCTTTTGTCCAGGGCATGTTGGACCAACAGCTGCCTTCAGATCTGGGCACCCAGTGATATGAAATAGCTAATCAAAAGCTGTGGTCAGAATCAGCCCACGCCCACCCCAGATGTTGGATTTTCCCTTTCTGGTACCTGCAAACTATGCTGGGGCCTATCATGAAAGTGGGGCTTAGGTGAGGTTAACTGTTGCAGGGAGAGAGCAGTTAACTGGTATTTCCCATTGTTTACCTGCATCTTCCTCCTGCTATTCCCTTTATGCTATACAATGTCCTACTGGTTTTTAGAGTTTCAGAATAGTTAATTCAGGCAATTCCTGCCTGTTCGATAGTTGTTCTGGTGGAGGGACAAATTTCTGTAGCTTCCTACTCCACCATCTTCTCACAGTCCTTTTTTCCAGGCACATTTTTAATCCACAGTTTTTTGTATCAGATGAAATGATGGTCATTCTTCCTGTATGTCCTTCTAGTGTTTTAACCACATATTAGAATGTGAATCACTTTATTTTAATGGATACATACATTTTCTTTGGTTGAATATATGAGGACAAATGTGTTGCAAATATGCAAAACACTAATTACTTCTCATGAGTGCAGTGTGAGACCATTTGGAAGTGATATATTCAATAAAGTGGTGATAATCAGGAAAATAATACATTTTACAATTCTACTTATTTGTTATAAGGTCATTATAACCATTCAAGACCAGTTGGTCAAGAATACAATTTACTATTAAAGTCCAAATGTTCCTATTTAGTACATTTCCTAATATCATCAAAATGTGATTGATTATCATTTCCAAACTATGCTGAGAACAGAGGTAAATGTTCATATTCATTATATAATATAATTATTACAAAATAATAACATATCATTTAGTGTTTTCAGTCATGGTGTACACTCTGTGCCAAATAAAAAGCTGCAATTTTGATACTGTCACACATGTCCCTTTCTCTTTTCTTTCCTGTTGGCAGCATGCTGAGATAGATTGAATATAAGTTCCATGTTGCCATGTTTTTTGTTTGCTGATTTGTTTGCTTTATAAAGCAACTGTGGCTTCTGGATACCCATACCAACCTTTGTTACTCTCTGAAATGTATAGAATTTCAATGTTATTCTCTATGAAAAAAACCTTCTAGGATTGGGTGGCTCAACCACAATGTAGGTAAATGGCAAAACTAGTAAATTGAGCAAGGTCTTAGATACAGTTTGCAGATATCATATTACAAGTTTTACTTAAGTAAGTGAAAGAAGCAAACATTGATTTAGCCAGAGTACAGAGAAATGATCTGCTGCATTCTGCTAAATATGACTGTGTCTGGGGAAACATTTGAGTAGCCTTAGAGTGTGGACCAAGGCCCTTACATGCTGTAATTAGTGCTGGTATTATACACCATTCATACAACTTGAGAATTTGAAAAGACTCAATGGTCCCTGTTCCCTTCATCTGCCTGACATCTTGTTACCTTGGCAACTGGTATTATGTGACTTTTAGGAATTTCTAGAATTACAATAACAGATAATTTAAAAATTATGCTTCTCAGTGAATAAACTACATAGTGAAAAGAAAACTTAAATATAATCTCAAAGCACTTTGGAGAATATGAAGGATAAACATTATCCATTCAGAGAGTAATATAAAAACGGTTACAGAGTTCCTGCTGCTGTCCTCTAGATTTTTCATAGGTTACTCAGATATGGGAGAATCATTCAATTTCTCCTCCCACTCCAGGACTGGAATACTGGGAATGGGCCTTATATAGTTTGCTCAAAGAGAAGGGGAGGAGGAAGAGCAGTATCAGGAGTAGGTGAAGGATATTACAGAGGATGATATGCTGAAGGAAATGATGGTGGAGGTGGTGATGAGGATGGTGACATAGGAGATGAGGAAGGAGGAGGAGGAAAGAGGATTGGAGAAAGGAAAGTAAGTTCCGTATCAGGCTGATTTAACTGGTAAGAGCAGGGGAGTTGCTTGTTACCATAATTGAATAAATAACCTTCTTCAATTTAAATGACAGGAAGTAAACATAGACTTACAGAAGTCAGATCCATTCAGTGCATCCCTAGGTGCCCAAGCATATGCTAATGTCTGACATTCACAGAATGTCTTGAGCTCAGAATATGGTTCAATTTGCCAGGATAAAAGATAAACAATGTGAATTCATTAAGTTTGAAGTAAATTGGGCCTGAATCTCTGAAATATCTAGCAATTATTTTTGTCATCATTTTTGATAATTTAATAACTGGTCCAAACAGATATATATATAAATATAAATATATATATATTTAGGTACTGAAACATGTGCTAGTTATTCTGTTGTGGTTTTTTTTCTTCTTTTTAAAAATTAAATATTACTGTTTAAGCTTAAGTGGATATTTTAAGAGTTCTCTCATGGAAAGGATTTTCATCAGTGATTCTCTGTTGAAAACTTGAAAAATAATATGAAAATGTAAAAAAGAAGGACAGTTATAGCATTTGCAAATGTTTATATGGGAAATCCTTTTTATATTGGTAATAGCAAACCTACCTTACATTGGTAGGGGAAAGTAAGAACAAAGCGTTTTTCTAGATAGATTATATATATAATCTAGATAGATTATATATTGTCTAGCTGGTGTTCCTTATTTGTTTTTGTCTACTGTGTTGTTTTTTTTGGGGGGGAAGACAGTAAGTTAAGTTTGTGGGGACAGATTTTGACCTAAAATAAAGCCAAATTCTGGGAACAGGTTTTGACCTAAAGTAAAGCTAATTTCTGTTATTGTGAACAATGTTGTAACAGATTTGTGCAATCTGTAAAATTATAAGGAATTTAATAAAAATTGAAGAATGGAATCTATGTGTGTCATCAACATTGCTTAAGGCTAGTCAATGGGGGTGTGTGGCTCTGGTTCAAGGTGCTGTTCAACACTCTGGATTGTGTCCCTAGAATTGAGCTAGAGTCTAAAATAAAAAGGAATAGGAGAAATCAGGGAAACCCTTGACAAAAGGTCAGAAATCCTTACTCTTGTCCTTCCTGAGCCAATACATTGCCCTGTAACCTTGAAAATACCAGTTAAGTTTTCTGGGCCCCAGTTCTCCTTTTATACGATGAGATGTTTGCAATGAGTGATGTCTAAGGACCCATCCTGTGCTGGACCAGTAGGTTGTTTAAATAGTTAAAGTGACTGCTGTAAATCACTCTTGACAGGATACAAAGTACTGTGCAACCATTCTGAGAGGTGAATTGGACATTTCTTCACCTCGCTAAACTAGGGGATCCAATATCTCTTGTTCACCACAACACTGTGAATTACCTTTAGTAATTATGCTGCACCTACACAAGACTGTCACAATTTAGACAGCAAATTCCTAGGCCATCTTTTGAAGGTGCTGTCATCCAAGAACAGATGCTGACCTTTATCTTCTAAGTCATAGACAATATTTATAAATAATTTTTATGTAGTTAATATATCCAGCCTCTTTAGTTGATCCAGTCCTCTGCCTTGCAATTTCTTCATTTTAGTCATTAGTAATTTTCTTGCAATCTAAGAGTAACACTTAATACTCAGAGGCTTGCTCAGATAGCCAGCTGGATCACAGCCTGTTTTCTATTTTAGTACAGTGTTGATGGATGGGCCAGGCCAATAGTAAAATAAAGAAGCAGAGGTGCTATGAAAACTATTTCACCTTTATAAAACAAAGTCCAAATTTCCTTTCCCTTAAATGTTGGCTGGACCTAATGAGTCACTTCCAAAGAATAGAATATGTGGAAGAGAAAAAACTAGTAGCTTTAAAGTGGAGAAACCTGGCAAACACTGCCTTAATCAAAGTTATCAAGTTAGCATCCCCAGAAATAAGTATGTTGATATCAGGTACCCCTTAATACAAATCTGATGAGGGGGACAAACCACTGGTATTGTATTCTTCCCCCAAACCCATAACCCTAGATAATCATGAAATTAAAACATCATACATACCCAATCTGAGGGATATCTACAAAACCCCTGACGAGTACTCTTCAGAACTGTCAAGGCTGTGAAAAACAAGGAAAGTCCAAGAAACTATCACAAATAGGGAAGATTAAGGAGATATGATGTCTAAATATAATGTGGTATCCTGGATTGGATCTTGAACCAGAAAAAAAGAATATAATGAAAAAACTAGTGAAATCTGAATAATATGATAAAATGCCAATGTCAGTTTCTTAGTTTTGACAAATGTACCTTGGTTATGGAAGATGTTAATTTTAGGGGAAACTGGATAAAGGCTAAAGGGGAACTCTCTGTTTATGTCTTTCTAGGCTGTGTCTATTTTGAAAAGAACTCATTTTGTCTGGGAGTTTGTTGAGACCAAGCATCATGTTTTATCATGCAGGAATGCCATTACTTAGCATAGCTTGTCGTCCATGGTAGAGATTCAAGGCAAACCATTAAATTCATATATTGAAAGAACTAATTGGATTGTTTTATATGCAAGCTTTGTGTTGCATGATGGATATATGTATCTCAGTATTCTTTAGCCTTTTGTGTGCTGTGGGTAACTTCTATGCCTCTGTTTTTGACCCCCCACACATCCATTGTATGGTGAAACTCTACCACTTTTACTGATCAAATATTACTCAAACCCATGTATTTCTCTACCTCTCCACCATCACCATTACCACCCTAGTCCAAACTACTGCCCCAATTCATCTGGGCTAGGGAAAATGACTCTTTATTTATCTCCAAAGTTCTATTTTTGCTTTACTTTTCTCTAGTCCGTTCTCCATGTGGTAAGCAGAAAGATCTTTTCACATGCAGATCATCACATCTTAAATACCTTCAAGGGGAGTGGATGTGGCTCAAGTAATTGAGTGCCCACCTCCCACATGGGAGGTCCTGGGTTCAGTTCCCAGTGCCTCCTATAGAAAATGAGCTGATGCAATGAGCCAATGCAATGAGCTGACAAAAGAGCAGACAGCAAGGAGAGACAAACAGACACAGCGAGCAGACAATACGCAGAGAGATGAGGAACCATCTCACGGAGGAGGCGACTAAAGGAAAAGAAAAAACAATTTATAAAACGAAACCTTTAAGGCCTTCCTTTGGACTGAGAATAAACACTAAATCTCCCTCATATATTCTGGGCCCTATGTGACCTGCTCACCTCTGAGCCATACCATAAACCACTTTCTACCTTAGTCTTTCTGCTCAGGCTACTCTGGACAAGTCCAGACTATGGAAAACACAAGTTATTTTCAATCCTGGCCTTTCCATGTACTGTGCTTCCTCTACAATAGCTACCTGGTCCACTTGGTTGCTGCTTTCCTCCGTTAACCTACAGATTCAGCTTAGGCATCATTTTCTCATGAAAACCTCCCTTGTACCCTTATCCTCACCCGCAGACCAGATCAGGTCTCTTCTTAGGTATTATCTAAGCCAACAGTACTTTTCTTTTATAGCAGTTATCATATTTTTAAATTTGATATTTATACCAAATAATTTCTGACTCCCCATCTGGATTGTAAGATGAATGAGACAGAAACCACATCTAGTTTCCTCTCTATCTTATTTCTAGTAGCTAGGCTGTTTGACTTGTGGTTGGTTCTCAGTTCTTAAATTTATTGCTACATCTACGGATTTTTTTTCAGTTTATATCATTCACATTGACTCTTTATCCTTTTCCTGGTCTCTTAAGTTGTTACTTGCTAATTGTTACTTGATAAACTTGCTAGTTATATAGGGCATGTTACAGTTAATGAACTTATGTCAAATCAGTCATGCATACATAGGAAGAAAAAAAAAGAAATAAACCTCTTTGTGACTCCCAAATCCAATAACAACAGGATACCAGATTTAATGTTAGTGGTGGAGAAAAATGGCACTTACTGGGACACAGAGACTGATATGATCACAGGCAGAGAAAGAATTTATTGGGAAGCTCTCCCAACAGAGGGGGTCTGAAGAATAGACTTCAGCCTCCCCCCCAACCCCCCACCCCCAGCATGGTAGGGGCTGAAGAGAGACTTTAGCCCACTCCTGGAAGGGGGGATTTGAATTTATACAGAACTTTCTTGGTGGGGAAATGATAGTTGGTGGGAGGGGGTTGAGGGTTTGAGTGAGGTGCAGGGGCCAATAGGAAGCCCTTGAGGTGAAAATTTTCCCTGATAGTGACTAGAAGATAGTGGGTTAGGGAGTTATGCTTTCTTGGAATGCTGCAGGAGCAGATGTTTCTTTGATCTGCAGGGACTTTATCTCCCTCTGATATGCAGGTAGGGAAGGTTTCCATTTCCCTTTACTTTCATCTCTATGTAGTTTCTTTATTTAACCTTTGGGGAAGTGCCATGCCCTTGGACATGTAGGCTTATGGGGGATGGGATTAGCCTTTCCCCGGTGCATATCAGGGGAAACTGAGCTACAGCTTATTAATTATTGTAAGCCTCTAACAGTTAGTCTACATAGATACTTAAAAGTAGATAAATTCCAAATTTTTAATTGACTAATATCTAAAAATCTATTTTATTACAACTTCTAAACACTTAGAGAGACAAGCCTAAATCTGCATAGCTAAGGATATTGAAATGTTTAAAACTATATGTAACTGAGTAGAGCCTTTTATTGATTACTGACCTTGCCGTGGATACGTTTATTTAAAGATACTCAAGTCTTTCCTCCGTATCATGAAGGGAGCTCTAGACATTTTTAGAATACCTATTAGTGTTTGTAGCATCAACAAACCCCTTATAGTAAAATGTGTCCCAGAGAGAAGCTTTCCCATTCCAGGCAAACTGTAACCAGGCATGGAGATGCTCTCCACTCAGTGGTTTATTGATTGTATCACTGAAGAAATCCCAACACTCACTTCTCCAGATGGTTCAGAAGACAAAAATGTTCAGGAAATTTCAATTTCTATAGAACTCTAGGGTTTGATTATAGCAGTTTACATTCAATAAAGTTACTGTGGGTATGAGGAGTGAGGGAGAGAGAAGCATGGCTGCTCACGGAAGAAAAGTTTACTCATATTAAAATTCAATATGCCAGAATGAGAATTTTAGTTGAAATAAATATCCCTAACATTCAATTTATTAATTTAATAAGTAGGTAGTGAATACTTACAGTATGCCAGCACTGTGAGGACCTGTTTTTGGTTCAAGGTCAACTTCAGAGCTACTGCACAGATATTCAATTCTGTTCTCTGACTTGAAGCATTAAGTTTCTAGGTGTGTACCTGAAATCAGCCCCCTCTTGTGAGAAACATGCTTGTCTGACAGGAGACAGGGACTGCAGGCTAAAGCAGGAAAGTCCAGCCCTGTTCAGCCAGTGATTTCTCTTCGGCAAACTCTGCAGGAGCAAAACCCCAGCGGTTAACTATTCTCTCTCAGATGCTCTCGTAGTATCCAAACGGAACTAACTTCTCCCACACTGGCAGGATTGTGACCAGAATTACGTGGAGTTACATGAAGTTAGGGAATGGCCCCCCTTACTGAGTTCTCAAGGAGAGTTTATACAAATGCTTACACTGCCTCACCCATGGAGGGTTTGGATGTCGGACAGAGGTAAAATAATGCAGATCAAATGACCAAGCAAAAGGCTGCCAGTAGTTTGGGCCAATATGGAAAAGATGTTATGTTCTAACCCTCTTATCACTCATATTACTTTTCACCTTTTCCATATAAGCTGAACTTCTAATGTGAAAAAGGTAGAATGAATTTTCAAGGTGAGAAATAGCCATTTTATGGAAGACAGGACTAGACTGTGTGCAGAGTCCGCCATTCCTATATGGGGAAATCTTAGCCCACTCTCCCATTTTGCCACACGAGTGGAGAAACTGAGTGCAACATAACCCTGCATTCTCAGTGCTCTTGGCATCTGCGGTCTCCCTCTCTTCTGCCATAGCCTGAACACAAGAATTCCCTCTGTACCAAACCCCACTCTTTGGCCCCTGTATCTTCATTCTAGTCTATGTTATCTCCCCAGGCAGAGTCAAACAAAGTAATATTTAAAAATTTCGAACATGCAAATACTTAGTTATCTTTTCCATCTTTTTAAAACACTCCCTTATCTCTTGCATTGCATTTTTTTCCTCTGAAAATGACAGACTACATTGCACTGTTGTTGGTACCCAGCATGACCCCGAACATGGTAGTACTTAAAAGCCTTCCTCAAGGGCTCCAAATGTGGAGTGAGTTGTGAAATGGAAATACAGCCTCAGGCACAACAAAGACTTTCAGCAAATGACCATCTTATTACTTCACAACACAAAGTGTCCAAAAGAGCAGGAAAGAGATGCCACCATGGCCGGTCTCCTGGGGAAGCCATCTGCTCTCCAGTCTGGGTCAGCAGATGGTCTACATGGTCTACTTCGTGAGGTGGAGAAGAGAGACAAATATGTGCTGCCCAAAGACAATGTATTGTTACAACCCAGTGGGAGGGGTTCCTGCACTGAGACTTCTTGCCCAGATAAGCAGCTGGGGCTACTTGTTCCAGTTTCCAGTTAAGGTAGGGTCACGTGGTCAGGATGCTCCATTAGCCCTAACATCTCTCCTAGGCTATGAAATGGAAACCTACTGAAACATCTGCACACAATGGAAAAGGAGGGGTGGGGTAGGCAGGGCTAGGACATGGCCACTATGGTATGACTTCCCCAGCACCAAATTAGCAAAAGGTGTATCTTGTTTGGATGGTTAAAGTCCTGGTGAACCTCTCATCTCAACCCCACAGTACTTGGGTAGTCAAAGGGGTAACTTTTCCTTACAATACATGATTCTCTTTATCCACCTCCTAATTGAGGCAAAACCATGATTAAGTTTTTCCTAATAAGAACACAAAAAATGCTCCATTCTATTTGTCAGCTATTATATTCTCCATTTGCAAGAGAACTCACTGCAAAACTCTGCCATCCACATCGACAAGTGATAATACTGTTCAGTTTGCAAGATATGACAAGGTTACCTTTTGAGGTTATGCTAAATGGTAAGACACCCATTTATGTAGAAATGAGATAGAAAGAGAAGCCTTCCTAATTTTTATTAGAAACTATTTAGAGATTGCAATGTTTGCACAAGCTATTTCTCAGGAATAATTTACTCCAACCCTAACCCTATTCTTAAGGATGGCGTGCTCATGCATAACAGCTGCAGAATATAGGCCGTTGTCTTTCATTTCAATGACACTTAGCAGATTCCCTCCATCTGACGCTACAACACTGCCTCTCTGCTTCCTTCCGCTTGACAGAAATGAATGCCAGCCAAAAAGTGGAAACCAAAATAGCAAAATAAAAATATTTTTAACATGGAACTATTTCAAAACTGGGCACATGGGGGAGAAATGAAAAATGAATGTCATTCAAATACATTCTGAACTACACCTTTAAAATAACATTCAGCTCTTGTGGTGAGAGGGAGGACATGATTTTCCCAGAATTTTATACAGGAGAGGGATTTGGAGGTGGAGGGGAGAGGTAATATCTTGTCCTCTGAGGCCTTGATGGATTAGTCCTGGTCAAAGCTGAGTGCTGACATTTCAGCCATCAGGAGACGGACTTGAGCAGAGTGTGGAAAGGGTGACGGCAGTGGCTCATTTGCTGAATGGCCATCACAGAGCTACCCAGAAATGTGCTAAAATCAAGGAGCCAGACTTCCTAACTGGCAATCATTTAAGCTTCCAACAATTAAAGGAAAATATGAGAAATGTAAAAGAAGAGAATTTTTCTCCCCTTTATAATATCCAAGATGCAGGCTATTTGTTTAAGGATTAGAAGAACTGACATCTAAGCTGCAAACAGCCATGTCGGAGCCCTTGTGCACTACCTACTTCTCTGGAACTCAATCCTCTTAAGTATAAACTCAGAGAGTAAAATGGTCAGGGGTTTCTAGTCAAATTCATGGTTCCTTTGGTCCTTGCAAGTTTGTTTTATTTATTGAATTATGTATCACATTTAAAACATATCAGGTTGTATATATTTAATTTTCTTTGACAAGTCCAATAAATCACATGGTAATATCTACCCAGAAACAACATATTGAACAGCAAGCTAACAAAGGTGATTAGGGGAGCACAGATTCAGGAAGCAACCCAAATTGTGCCCTGCCTTGACACTTCCAAGCAAGGGTTTTTAAAGAAAAACAAGGCGATTAGATAAGTTGTTTGTGGTTGGTGGATAATTAGAATACTCCAATTATCTTCAGGTTAAATCATTTACTGAGTTCTTTATTTTGTGGTTTGTTATGGTGTCTGGATGTTCTTAGGGTTTTGAAAAACACTGTTGGTTGAGACTTTGCATACTTGGGCAGTTAGTGATAACTGGCTAAGATTTGCATGACAGTAACCTTCAGAATGACCTCTAGACTCCATTTTAAATCTCTTACACATAGCAACTCTATTTTATTTTGTTTCTTTTTACAGTAACCTTATTTCTGAATGGTTATAGTTGGCTGTTACGGGTGAAAATCTTTCCCTTTTAGACTGCTTGGATAGTTTACAGTTTGCTGCAGTTCCCAACCTGCTCAGTTGTGTTCCATCCCAGCCGCTTCACTAAGTCAGGTCACTAAGTTAGGTCATTAGACATATGGGTTTCTACTACCTCTTAGAATTACCGGAATCACTTCCAGCTATAACATTTCATTATTCTTTGATGTTCAGATAGACTTCCTTCTCTACAGTTACTTGTTATCCATTAATAGTTGTATAGTCTCTATAGGTTAAATACTTTTGGGTAGCAAAGACAGTATGTATTTAATTTGCTTTGCATAGCTTCCATCACAATATCTCATGTAGGTGTCTTTCCATGAACATGTTTGTTTTTTTCTTGTCTCATTTTTAAAGCATCATCTTCATCAGCTTTTTTGGCAACCCTATCAGCAATGAATCTACTTTGTCCCTCACAGATCAGGGTATCTAAAGTTTTGTGAAGAGTTCACACAAAGCACAATGAATACTTAACTTGAATTTACTCAAGTGCCAGGATTTATTGAAATTTAAATTGACCAACTGATTCCATTTATTTTTGCACCCTGCTTCCTTTTAATCTATAGGCATATTTGCCTGTGCTAATTTGCATGGCCAATACACAGGTGCACACCCATACATATTTATTTTCAAGTAATTTAGGATGTTAATTTTGTAGATATGATAATGCAATTTTAAGTTAGAAAAATCACTACCTGGGAGTTTGGCAGTGTTTTTGAGTCCATAGTGCTCAGTGATACACATGCATGCTCAGTAACTATTGCCAAAAATAACTTCTACATTATGCAAAATACATTATTTTTATTACTTTTATTATCTTAAAATATATTTTTATATATTAATTTTCACATTATGACATGCAATTTAAAATCTTCCCCCGCAGATTCAAAGAAGAGGGTATTTTCTAAAAATAAATGGGAGGGTTTCAGCAAATACATCTCTTTCTTTTTTTATGTCATACTATAATATAATTTAGAACAGATAAAGTGAAGCTTCTCCAGTTGAAGTAAAAAGTGCTCACAATCCTGTTTATTTGAGCCACAGTCACTTCTCTCTTGTTCCCATCCCAGAAGTCCCCAGGGCTCTCAGAATACCATTCGAAACAACTGGGTTAGATAGCATCTGATGTTCCTTGTAGTCCAATATTCTGTTAAGCTATTTGCATGTATCTTTTATTTCTTTTATAAATTGATGTCAGTGACTATATTTAAGGATATATTAGCTGTACTTTTTCTAATGGCCTAACAAGAAACTTAAATTGTGATGAACTCACAAATAGATACTTTTAAATGTTTGCTACTAAAATGAAATTTGCTACCTGATCTTTATGGTAGTTTTTCCTTTAAAAAAATATTTTAGAATAGTGAAACATCCAAAGATGATGAATGATCCTGTATGTGCACATTTTCCAGCTTAAATACTAGAGTTCCTGAAGATCAGTTTTCTAAATTTGCTATGAAAGATATTACATTTTACTTACCAACCCTACTATTGCTTTTATACTGTCATAAAGACTTAATATGTCCCATCAAACCACATTAACATTTCCCTTGAGCTGAAATGATATGAAACCTACCTGAATCCTTTAACTTTTTATAATCCCCTCTCAATAACTAGTCTTATGGTTTAGAGAGAATAGAGAGACTGTTGAGTGGTACAAACGAACAATGTGAAGCCAAGACATGGACTATGCAACATGTCATGAAGAGATGAGTAAAAAAGCATAATCAGAGCTTAAAGAAAGTAGCTGCAGGCTATCCAAAATAAAAGTAGTGACATCCTGGGTGTCCCTCTGAACCACCAGCATGATGTGTATTAGCTCTAGAGCCCAGGGCTTCTCTCTCCTTGGAGAGGTACAGGTACCCAAGTCAGCGTGGCAGGCAGGACAGAAACCACAGAAATCACTGGAACACATTTTATATGAGCAAAAGCATAGATATTGGATAAAAAGCATTCCAGCACCCAGCTCTTTTTCTTCCTTTTAAATTGGGCATATTAATATTTTATTTTCACCAAGTTGTGGGGAAGGTATATATTATTGATGAAATCATATTCTATAGATTTTCAGAATTTCTAGCCTTTCCAGGAGTATCATCTCCCCAGCATCACAGTGAAAAAAGCCCTAGAAATACAGTCTTTCAAGATTCCAAGGTTTGTAAAAGCAATGGAAGAATAGGCTAAGTAAATGTTTCTTGTTTCTGGTCTTCCCAGCTCTGGCTTGTCCTCTTCTCCCCTTCACTGTACTTGTCCTCCAGTGCTTCTCTAGAAGCTAATGAAAGGGAAGGATGCTGGTTAGCAGAGATATTTCTAGAGTTTTGAAAGGAAAAGCTTTGGGAGAGAGGCACTCTGAGGTCAGCCCCATTTCCTCTCAGTCTTCTTCCCCATTGTGTGAATGATGTGAAGAAAGAACAAAGATGGCTGGTGCTATATAGAGCGGTTTTGTCAATTCTATGCTCCTACCATAGGAGCCTATTATGGTGATTGAGTATTATGGATTGATCTAGTTGTGAAAACAAACTAAAAGCAGTGATATTGTGTCTTAAGACTACTCATTTCATTGTCTAGTCACTTAAACTTCCTCTTTCAGTCAAATAGAGAGCAAATGGGAAAGTATCTATACATTTTTCTTTCTACAAGGCTGGAATGCCTTTTTTATGCGTTGGTGTTTTGGTGTTGTTGTTTTTTTTTAATTAGAGCAAGTGTAGGTTTACAGAAAAATCATTCAGAAAGTACAGAGTTGGCATATACACTTCCTCACACTATTTTCCTTATTATTAACATTTTGCATTAGTGGGGTAAATTTGTTATGATTGATGAACCAATATTATTATAATTGCATTATTAGTTATAGTTTACATTAGGTTTCACTCTTTGTGTTGTATAGTGGTTTTTTTGTTTTTTGTTTTTTTGCAGGGAGGGGGGTGTTAAATATATACGACATAAAATTTCCACCTTTAACCACTTCAAAATATGCAATACAGTGATGTACAGATCTGTTGCATGAAATCATTTTTTCAAGTGATGTTTCTCAGCAGTCATCCTTTCCCTCAACTTATTATTTCCTAGCTCTTTGGAATTGAAATATGGACTAAAAGGTTAGAGAGATATGAGAAGACAGAGCTTCCATTGCAAATACCCTGTATGGTTGCTTAAGAGAGCCGTGTTAATGGCACAGGCTACAGAAGATAAGTAATTATTATTATCATACTCTCCTCTGATTTTCAATCCCATTTCTCCTTGTCCATTGTTGCTCAGTCACCTTCACTCTATAAGACACTTGAGTCTGAGGATATTGTGAGAATCAATGAAATGCTGGGCTCCTTGGTTTCCATTCTGGTACCCCTAGTATCCAGAAGAGCTTTAAGAATACATCAGAATATCCCTTCTGAAAAATAAGTAAATAGAAATTTATCTTGTTTTCCTTTGATTCATCCTACCCTTAAAATTTAAAATCCATGGATTGTAGCTATCATCAGACATTTTGACACATTTTCCCTCTTTTCATGGAAATTGACTATTTGAGTCTTACATATAATACAAATTGCTCATTGTAAACAATTCCAGTGCCCAAAGGTGGAACGGGATAGAGAATAATTATCCATCTAGTCCAGGATTTTTCCACTTTCAGTATTCTTCTTCCTTTTTTGCACAAACATTCATATCAAAGATAAGCTAACAAATCATTATTAATAATTGCACAGAGAGACGGGTGGGCCATCCAACCAGCTGTCAGGCCCAAACTGTTTCCTGACTTATTTACTCTTATTAACTTCACAGGGATACATGGTTGTCCTTTTCATGACTCTGTCCCTGTAGTTAATTTAACTTACAGGAATCTAAGATCAGCACTTGAGTAAGTAAATAAATTAATTACTTAATATAATTTCTTAATCATAAATCTCTCACACACACCACATTTTGAGAAGATCAATAAATATTTTCCTTGGATAGTTCCATCATTTTCAAAACTTCAGAATGCAATAGCTACCAGCAGAGGTCCTTTAGGGACTCAAGAGCATTAGTCAACATGACAGGCTGCATCCTGGCTGGAAACAGTTTCACCCTCTACTTTAATCCACCTCCTTTATAACCCTTCCTCCTTTTCTCTGCCTCTTCCTCATGTCTGGTAGCATGACTCTGTTAATTGCCACTAAGAAGGCTATCCTTAAAACCAAAAGGGGTTTTTGCGAGGTCCAGATGAACATATTTTTCCTTCAGAAATATTCAAAGGATATTACCTAGATATGCAACAGCTGGCTTCATTCCCCAAACTGAAATCTGTGTCACTAGGTTGAGGATAAATCCACTACTGTATTTTGAAACTTAAAGTATGTGGCTATTTATTTTTTATGTGCAAGTAAATATTTTAAGAAGAATGGATCTCATTTTACTTCAGAATCTCCAAAATGATAACTTAAGTCATGTTGTTATATTTGCCCAAATAAAGTATTTTAATTTAGATTTTTCCTTTTTTTCAAAATGTCATAGTGACTTCAAAATGATACTAGATTAAGAAGTTGGTCTTCAGTCTAGCTTATGTCTTAGATAATATTTAGTGTTTCCAGTCAGGCAATGCATATGTCCATGCAAGTGGGAAGCAAATATATTACCCCTAGTCAAACTGCATATAGATTGGGGAAGATGGTTGGCCTAAGGGCAGGAATTGTGATAGGTATTTGATGTCAGCTCCTAGGTAGGACCTAAAGGATGAGGCTTAATACCAATAATTATTCGGTATTAATCATTTGATTAGTGGTCAACGACAAAGACAGAATGATAACTATAAGCTTCTACCCCAAATAAATACCCTTTATAAGAGGGGAAAAAAAAAAGAATTAAATGGAGACAGTGAGCTAATTGCTCTAAGAGAATGCCTAGCAAAGGGCTCCCTCATTTCACATGCCACAGCTTCCTTTGGCAGTTTGGTAAAGCCAGTGGACCCCCTCCAAGAATAACGTTTTTAAAATATCAACAAAAAGTATAGGAATTCACTTCTGGGAAAATAGATAGATATACTTTTCCTTCTTCCCACTAAGCACAACAAAGAACCCTGGACATCATATATAAAATAAATATGAGACTCCGAAAGGTGGAAAAAGAAGATAGACTTGTTAGTGATCTCATGACCTGAAGACTGACAAGGTAGTGACCTAGGTTTTATTTTTGCTTCATATGTGGCAACCTTGGAATTGAAGAAACCAGCAACCCAGAAATGTCAACCATGACACATGTAGGAAAAAGACCCAAAAGCCTGCTATCTCTAACCAAAGGACAGGAAAGGGTCAGCTTAGCAAGACAGAAAACTTTCAGATGATAACTACTCTACTCTAGCCAAATACCACAGACTAAACTAAGATCACACTCACACCCGTAACAATGAAGATCAAGTGGGCAGCTTAAACGTTCATACTCTCAAGCTGTAATGAAATGCTCCATGGCTGAAAACTTCGCACATTTGGCAAAAGACATAAACCTAAATATTAAATAAGGTGAGTAAAATTCCAAAGGATAAACCTACTCCGCTAGGGTGGTGTCAGAAACCACCAAATATGGAGCCTGGACTTCTACTCCCGCTTGAGAATACTAAAACACCCCTTCTTCTTGTTACTGAGACTGGGTCACAAGAGACATAGTGTAGAGTCAGAACTTTTACCATGATTCAACAGTAAAAAGGCCACTGTCCATTTGGTCAGTGGGAGGCCACCTGAAGAACAGTAAAGAAGCACTTCTTCTCTGTATCACAGCCAGCTTGGTATCGCTTGGAATTCCAACCCCACCCAGTAGTACCAAGGAGCCTCTCTCCTCCTTGGTGTCAGTAAATACTCAGTGGATTACCAGAATTCTTCTCCAACTTGGCAGTAACAAGATGGTACCCCTTTCACCCTTCTATGCTGGAACAGTTTCAGAGGAAGCTAGCTAAAACAATGTTTAAACAGGATCCAAAGTCTTAAATCATAATGTATTAGTCAGCCAGAGCAGTGCTGATTCAAAGTACCAGAAATCTGTTGGCTTTTATAAAGGTATTTACTTGAGGTAGAGCTTACAGTCACAAAGCCGTAAAGAGTAAGTTACTACCTTCACCAAAGTCTGCTGCCATGTGTTGAAGCAAAATGGCTGCCAGTCTCTGTGAGAGTTCAGTCTTTCTCTTCCCCTTAAGTCTCCATGGCCCCAGCTCCTTCCAATTTCAGCTGTAGGCTGGAATAAGGCTTATCTCTCTTCCCAGGGCTTATCTCTTTCCAGGCTCAACTGCTCTATTCTCTCCACAAAACCAGCAGCAAACTATCAGGCAAACGGCTTGGCTATCTCCCCAGGGTGCAAGCATCAAAAAACTAAGTTCTCTCTCTGCTGTGTCATTTTCTGTGTGAGTCTCCACCCATCAAGGGCCAAATCAAAGCCCTAATCTTATTTTAATCAAGGAAAAGATGAAACCTTTTAATTTAATACAATTGAAGGGTCTCACACCCAGAGGAACAGACCAGTTTATAAACATGATCAATATTTCTTTTTTGAATTCATCAATATTATCCAACTGATACATATAACATCCAAAATTTCCAGTTTCTAATCACTAATGACTATCATATAAAGCAGAATCAAAGAAATCTTAACTGGAATTTTTTTAAAAAATGACAATCAATAGATGCCAAAACCAAGATGATAGAAATGTTAAACATATCTCACAAAAATTTTAAAGCAGCCTTAATACTTCAATGAGGAATTATAAACACACTTGAAACAAGTGAAAAAAAAAAATAGAAAGTCCCAACAAAAAAGTGGGAAGTAGTGGCAAAGAACTAGAAGATTCGAAGAAGAACCAAATGGAAAATTTAGGTCTGAAAAATACAATAACTGGGAAAAAAAACTTCAATAAATGGGCTCAACACTGGAATGGGATGGAATGGAATGGAATGGAATGGAATGGAATGGAATGGAATGGAATGGAATGGAATGGAATGGAATGGAATGGAATGGAAGAAATATTCAGTGAATTTTAAGATAGTTCATTAAAAGTTACCCAGTTTGAATAGCAAAGAAAAAGAAAGACAAAGGGTAAAAGAAAAGAAAAAAGAACAGAGCCTCAGAAACATGAGGGACTAGATTTAATATTCATATTATTGGGATACCAGAATGAAGAATCCTAGAAGGCATAGCTGAAAAGGTACTCAAAGAAATAATGATTGTAAACTTACCAAATCTGACAAGAGACATAAACCTTACAATTAAATAAGCTATGAAAACCCCAGAAGGATAAACCCAAAGAAATCCACAATAAGGTACATCATAATCAAACTTCATAAAACTGAAAACAAAAGGAAAAAAATCTTTCAACCAGTGAGAGAGAAATGGTCCCTTACACATAAGGGAAAACAAAGCAAATGACAGTGAATTTCTCATCAGAAATCATGGGGGCCAAAAAGAAGTAGCACAAAATTTTTTAAAGTGCTGGATGAAAAATTAAAAACTGTCAGATATGAATTCAATATCTAGTGAAAATATCCTTCAGGGATAAAGGAAAATTTAAGATATTCTCAGATGAAGGAAAACTAAGAGAATTTGTGACCAAAATACCTATCCTAAAATAATGGCCAGAGAAATTTCTCTCAACAGAAAGAAAATGATAAAAGAAGGGATTTGGGGACACAAGAAAGGGGGAAAAACTAATAAAAAGTAAATATATAGATAAATTATATTTTCCTTTTCTCAAGTTTTCAAAATCATGTTTAATGGTTAAAGCAAAAAATTATAACACTATATGATGTGGTTCTAAATGTATACAAAGGAAATAATTATGATACCTGTATTGTCAATGGGCAAGGTAAAGGGATGTAAAAAGAGGTAAATTTTCTACATGTCACTAAAAGTTGTAAAATATCAAAAAAAGACTGTAATAACTTATGTATAAACTATAAAATACCTAGCGCAACCAATAAAATACTTCTACATGATTAGATTAAAAAACACTATAGATAAATCAAAATTGAATTCCCAAAAAATAATCCTGTAACCCACAAGAAGACAAAAACAAAGCAAAACAAAACAGAGAAACAAAAGCAGAGAGAACAAGTAGAAACAAAAAAATAAAATGGTACACTTAAGCTATAACATATAAATAATTATATGAAATGTAAATGCCCTAAATTCACTAAATAAAAGACAGAAATTGGCAGAGCAAATTAAGAAATATGACCCAAATATATGCTGTCTAGAAGAAACTCCTTTCAAATAAAATGATAAAGAATGAAAGTTAAAAGATAGACAAAAGACATAGTGTGCAAATACTAATCAAAAGAAACTATGAGTTATTATATTAAAATTAGATAAAGTTTTAGAACAAAGAAAACTCCCAGAGATAGGGGAGAGGCATTATATATTGTTAAAAGGGTCAATCCACCAAGAAGACATAGTAATTCTAAATGCGTTTGCACCCCCCCCTCAAAGTGAAAAAGCAAAATGGCTGTAATATATGTGAAGTAAATCTTGATAGTAGAGAAAGAAGAAATAGACAAATCCACAATTATAATTGGAGACTTCAACATAACTCAGCAATTACTAGGACAATTGGCATAAAAAATCAACAATGATAAAGAATTCAAAAACACCATCAACCAATGGGACCTAAATGACATTTATGAAAGCACTTCATTCAATAGAGCAAAATACACATTCTTTTCATGTGCCCACAGAAGACATATCAATATAAACCATTGCCAGAACTACAAAATTAACCTAAAAAAAGTTTAAAAGAACTGAAACAATTCTGGTGTGTTTTCTGACCGTGGAGGAAATCAAATGAGAATTTATAAAACTGAAAGATAATGAGAAAATTTCCAATCACTTGGAAAAAAAAAATCCCTCCTAAACAAACCATGAGTCAAAGAAGTCTCAAGCTAAATAAATATATATATATATAAACAGAATGGATATGAAAATACAGCATATCTAAGCTTGTGGGACTTGGATAAAGCTGTGATGAGAAGGAAATTTGTAGCAATATATGCTTACATTAGAAAATGGGAAAAATCTCAAAGAATAATTTAAGCTGCCATCTCAAGAACCTAGTAAAAGGGGAGAAAAATAGACCCAAAGCAAACAGAAGAAGCTAATTAAGAGAATAACAGAAATCAGTGAAATTGATTACAAAGAAAGAAAACCAGTGAGGCAAAAATCTGGTTCTTTTTGACAAACATCTAGCAAGACTGACCAAAAGTAAGAAAGAGAAGTAAACTACTAATATCTGTATCAGGAATGAAAGAGAAGATAAGACTGATGCCCCTGCAGACCTCAAAAAGAGGATATGGGACCATACTGAACAACTCCACCCAAAAATTTTACAACCTAGATAAAATAGACAAATTCCTAAAAGTGCCCAAACTACCACAACTCAACAAATATGAGATAATTTGAATAGATCTATAGCTATTAAATTTCAATTTTTAACTTAAGAAAATCCCCCAAATAAATCTCCAGGATAAGATGGTTTCATAGAAGAATTCTATAAAAGTTTCAAGGAGAATTAATACCAATTCTACACAATCTTTTCTAGAAAACAGAGTTGGAAGGAACAATACTTAATTCATTTTATGAAGCTAGTATTACCCATATATCAATGCAAAACAAATACAGTACAAAAATGAAAACTACAGAACAATACCACTTACAAAGTCAGCAATATGAAAAGAATTATACACGTTAACTAAGTGAAGTTTATTCCAGGGATACAAGACCAATTCAATATTTGAAAATCAATCAGTGTAATCCACCATATTAACACACTAAAGAAGAAAAATCATATGAGCAAATCAATTGCAAAAAAAAAGCATTTGACAGAATTCCATGCCCATTCATGATACAAACTCCTAGATAACTAACAATAGAGAACTTCCTCAACTTGATTAACAGTATCTACAAAAACCCTGTAAGCAATATTATACTTAATGGTGAAAGACTGAATGTTTTCCCCCTAAGATTAAGAACAAGACAAGGATGTCTGCTCTTACCAATATTATTCAAATACTACTGGAAGATATAACCAGTACAAAAGCAGGAGGAAAGTAAAAGAAATAAAAGGCATACAGTATACAAAGGAAGAAATAAAACTGTCACTGTTAGCAGGTGATATGACTGCATGTAGAAAATCCCAAGGAATGTACAGGAAAACTCCCTAGCACGAATAAGCTGGGGGCAGCAAGGTAGCAGGAGACAAGATAAACATTAAAACATAAGTATTAGTTCTGTGTATTAGCAATATATACAAGGATAACAAAATTAAAAATATATCATTTCAATTGCTCAAAAATTAGAGTTATATGTAAATATAAAAAAAATATGTACAGAACTTGTATGCAGAAAACTACAAACTATGGCAGAAGGAAATTAAAGATATCTGAATATAGGGGCATTTTCATAGATTGGAAGACCAAACATAGTAAAGATGTTAATTGTCCCAAAATTCATATACTATTTTAATGCAATTCCTAGAAAATTCCTAGAAAGTATTTATAAATATAGCCATGATTATTTTAAAATGTATTTGGAAAAGCAAAGTACCAGAAATACCTATAACAATTTTGAAAAAGGAGAATAAAGTGGCAAGATTCAGTCTACCCATTTTCAAAACTTTTTATATAACTACAGTAATTAAGACTGGTATTGGCAGAGCAATAGACACATAGCTCTTTGGAGCAGAAAAGAGAACTCAGGAATATACTATACAAATATGCAAAATTTATTTTACAAATATGCAATAACACAAGTCAATGGAGGAAAGATAGGCTTTTCAGCATATGGAGCTGGAGCAATTGGACAGTCAGAGACCACACAACAAAAAATGAACCTCAACTTAAACCTCATATGCTATACAAAAATTGACTCAAATGTATCCTGAACTTAATTGAAAACATAATACTGTAAAATTTAGGGGAAAAAGCAGAAAATCTTTGGAATTTAGGGCTAGTCAAAGAATTTTTATACCTGACACTAAAATCACAACCCATAAAAGCAAAAAATGATAAATTAGATATCATCAAAATTAAAAAGTTTTTCTCTACAAATGACCCTTTTAAGAGGTTGAAGGGACAGACTAATGAGATGGGGAAAAAAGATTTTCAAAGCACATATTCTACAAAAGACTACTTTCTAGAATCAATACAGAACTCCCAAAATTCAAAGTAAAGAAACAAAAACAAAACCATCCTATTAGCAAATGGATAAAAATATAAGCAGCCATTTCACAGAAGAAAATGTACTGATGGAAAATATGTACAAGTTTTATATCATCAACCATTAAGGAAATGCAAATTATAATTACCATATTACCTATCAGAATGGTTTTTTGGTTTTTAAAGTGAGAACACCAAGTGTTATGAGGATGTAGAGGAACTGGATCACTCATATATAGCTAGTGAGATTGCAAAATGGTACAGTCACTCTGGAAAACAATTTGATTATATATTATTTAAACCTAAATATGAAACTATCATCATCCAGAGAAATGAAATCTTATGTTCACACAAAACACAGTACACAATGCAGTGGCTTCATTTATAATAGTACAACACTGGAAGCAAGCCAGATGTTCTTCAATGGGTGAAATATTAAACATGCCGTGGAATACTAGTAAGGATGCAACAACTCAGATGAATCTATAGAGAATTTTATGTGTAGTGAAAAAGGCCAATCCCAAAAGATTACATACTATATGATTCCAAAATGACCAAATTATAGAAACAAATAGATTAGTGGTTGCCAGAGCATGAAGACAATGTGGTAGGGGGTGGGGAAGTACAGGAGGGGGGTGGGTGTGATTATAAATGGGAAGCATGAGTGATCCTTGTGGTGATGAAAATGACCTGCATCGTGACTATATCAAGATCAATATCCTGGTTGTGATATTATACTATAGTTTTGCAAGTTTCAACACTGGGGAAAGAATTTTCACAACTGCATGTGACTCTGCCATTATTTCAAAATTTTTTTAAAAATTTAATAAGAGATACAGTAATTCAAAGTAAACCAATTAATTAAAATATAATTATCAAAATATATGAACATAAATTTGTCTCCTATTAATATTTTAAATAACAAGATCTAGAAGTAAGCTCAATTATAGTACAACTTCAAAATGGGGAGGACTGTTAATTATATTTTGAAAATTCTGCAATATCTAAGGTACCTAATACGAAAATATTTGTGATTTCTATTGGGAATGTTGCAGGTACTTTTAATTATAAACATGGTTTGTTGCATACTTTCGTATTTGAAGTAAATGCTAAATTCAGTTATGGTCTAATTTTTTTTTCCTATCCATATATAAAGATTTCCAGTTAAAAACCCTGGTATAGAAGGAGTTTTTAGTAGGCTGAGAAACTCCCAGGAACACCTATCACTCCATATTTAGTGACTTAATTCAGTTGTCCTTGTCCTTCTCTGTAATCTTGGTTGCTGTAGGATTCTGCTTTCTTTTGCTAGACTTTATTTCCGTGGACCGAGGAAATTAACTTTGTCTCAACAGCCCCTTTTCCTTCCCAAGATCGTCATCTGATGCTGCCTCATCTCCTCAATCTCTGTTCCTATGTTGAAAGGTGGGGCACCTTTTTTAGAATGATGCTGGGTGCTTCATGTGATTGCATCATCTCCCAGGCAAGGACAGAGGCCTGATTCGATTGGGTCCTGGCCTGCTTGATTATTATATGAATATATTCTAAAAGTAAAAGAAGAAAAGTTGGCAAAATTTTGGCAATGGGAGGGTATTTTTATTAGTATTGTTATCACTATCATTATTATTAATGGGGAGAGACTTAAACATATTTAAAAGTAAAAAGGTGGATTCATGTGAAAGGAAGATGTTGGGTATACATGCATCACATAGTAAAAAGAACACTGAACTAGTTAAGTCAGAAGACTGGGTTCAAATCACAGCTCCTCCTCCATTAACAGGCAGTGTGGCTTTAAGCAAATTCCCTACCCACCCTGGGCTTCAGTTTTAACATACATAAAATGAGGAGATTGAGTAGTCTCCGAAGGCTCTCCGCCTCTATCTTTCTAAATTCCACAAATCAAATTTTAGTGTTAGAATAATTGCAACAATATTTTTTAAAAATGTTTCACATCTGTAGTTATTCTTTTCATCCTTCTGAACACATAAACATTATGTAAAAAACTCCCATTTTCTTTTGGAATTTGGACCTGGATAATTTCTCTGTAAACACTTCAGGGTTTTGGGTTGTCCCCTTTCAAAAGGGTATGACTCTACCATAGATTGCCTTGGTCTTCTGCAAAGTGATAGATAGGCATCGATACCTGCTTTATAACTGACTCATTTCCACCCATTATTTTTGTCCATATTCTTAGCACTAGATAGAGGCTTTCCTCTGACTATCAGTTGGCATTTGATATTTGGCTATGCTTTACCTGTAAGATTATTGTGTGTATATGGAGAACTTCTGTGTGTGTATTTTTATGTTTTCTTATTGATCTATGTATTAACATGTGGCAATGCTTGCATATGGAGATTCTCTAGAATAGTTAAAAGAAGTGTTTAGTATTTTACACCAGGTGTGTCTCTTAGTACACTATTTCCAAAGCATTTTCTAGTACATAAGAAATCAAAAAGAAACATCAAATTTTAGTGTCAGAAACAGATGGGCAAACTATATCACAGAACTTCAGAACCCAGAGGTGTCATTGCTGCCACACGTTTTCAGCTGAATTAGCTATTTTGTCTCCTTTGCTGCCGGTGTGTTTCACACCATTCGAGAGACTTTCCCTTTTGAGGAAATTTGAAGCTGTGGGAAACCCCTGTTCTTGGCCAGAGCATTACCTGACCTGTACTTCCTTGTTTGTTCCCCTCCTATCTTATTAATGCAGCTGTGAGTACATTTCCAGAACTCTTCACCTGCCACAGTGATGAGGGATCAGGTGCCAGGTAGGGTAATCAATCTGGAGGGCTTTTAGCCGCACATCCTGCCACTGTTTGACAGCATGTCTCCGTCAAGGAGACTGTCTTCCTTAGATCAATAAATCAATCAGTTCTTTTTACTTCTTATGAAGCACTCCTCACACCCTGTGTCACTCAAGCTGCACCACACACAGATGGAGAAGCAGAGTTGAGATCAGCCCAACCAGCCCCATTCACATTCTAGCCTATAATCACATATTCTTCCCCCAAAATCAATTCCCAGCACAGTGGTAATGGATCAAAGTCCAGTTCCTCATTGTGCTGAACTGAAGAGTAAATCTGTCTAAAGCACTGGATATTTTAGTGTTTTAAAACTGAATAAACCACACCTGTAATTTAAAGGAGACTAATTGTGAAGTTTAAGATTAGAACTGTCCAAATGTGACAGCAGATGAATTATTTTTTAATAAAACTATATTCCCTGATATTGTTCAGGGGAATCTGAGAGCTACCATAAGCTATCAAAGCAGTGAAGGGCCTCAGAGACCATCTGGGAGATCTAAGCCAGTTGTTTGCTCCTGTGTTCTGAGATGTCCCCATCTGTCTTGTTGGCATGGGGTGGGATGAGGTGTAGTGGTGAATTCCTTGTCACCCAGAGCAAGCCATTAGCATTTTTTCATATGTTGGGTTTCTGCTAACAGTACTATTCAAACAACGGATTCTACTGGTTAGGCAAAAACACTGGAAAACAATCACTTTACTCCAGTATTGCGCTCTCATATTACAAATGCAGAAAGTGAAACTGAGCTATGTGGTGTACTGGAGTCAAGACCACTCAGCTGCTGAGGGACAGAGCTGGGATGAGACTCCCCAGCACCCACACATGCTAGTTCTCCTTTCAAAAGTGACTTTAACTGTTCCAAGGGTTTTCTTAAGCAGGAATGTTTTCCCATTCAGAATATGCCAAGACACCTAGGCCATGGTTCCTCAACAGTACTGAGTGTAGGGTGGGTTTTTTTGGAAGGTGGGACTTGGCTTATGGTTATGGTTATTCTCTGCCTAGTCATCCCATTTCTTCACTATTGGAAGAAGTTTGACTTAACAGGGAAAGGCATGAGTTTTAGAGTCAGACAGATATAGAATTGTAGCCTGTCCTTCCTCCTGTCAATACAAACAACTTTACATAGACGTTAAAGGATAAAGAATCAGCTCCAAAGCCAGACTGTTGAAGTAGAAATCTGGCCCCACACTTAAGCTGCAACCTGGGAAAAATGACCTACTTTCTGGGTCTCAGTTCCTTCATCTGCTAGGCCATGAAGACTCAACATGCTAATGTACGTACAGAGAGCACAGTGCCATTCTCATGGCAGGGTTGGAATTAATAGTAGTTCCCTTACCCTCATCCTTGTCGCCTGGGAGCACTGCTGTTTCCTCGATACCTCTAACTTGGTGCCAAGATACCAGTTTTGAGCTGAGGCTTTAGTATCAGCCTCATTTCTCTTAAACCCACAATCTCCAAGTTGCAAATTAGAAAATGAAAAGAAAAGACAAATTTAAACACCATCTATTACCCCATCATCAGTAATCCATGTCATTCTTTCTCACAAAGGAAAAAAAAATGCAACTTCAGGCTTTCACTGAAAGCAGCAAGAAATAGCCAGTGAATAAGACTCCTATAGGTAGGTTGTAATTAATCAAGCTACTGGTGCACAATTCCAGACCAATTGCTGTTCTCTTTTAATAGTTGTACACTTTGGAAAAGCTATGGATAACTTAGCATTACAGGGACTCAGAACTCACCTCACCCTTCTCCTTTCAAAAATAAAAAGAGAAGTATGTCCTTAACAATATATAGCATATTTGTGTAAATGTTTATTTGAAACTAATTTTCTTTAGGCAATTTCCTTACTCCCTTTGTGATAGGATGTATATCATGATGGTAAAAAACAAGAGCTTGAAGAAGCATTAGTTACAGATTGCACATTTGGAGGAAAAGAGGAGAAGCTGACATCCTATTCCTTTTATTCAGGAGAAAGCAATTAGATCTGGACTAAAAAAGAAGAAGCCAGGAATTATTTGGGTGACAACTTGGGAAAGATAAAGACACAGTTCCTCTCAGAAAGGGTCAAAGGGAATTTTCCTACAGAGGATACCATCACACTTTAGGACTAGCAGGGATTTGGGAGGTCACCTGACTCCTCCCATTTCTCCCTAACCACCCCTGGCCAGAATGGAGATGCCCATTATTACTCACGTATCAGAGGCAGATTGAGACCTGGTTCCCCTGGTTCTCAGTCAACGGTTCTTTTCAATTCACTGTCTTATCTCTTCAAGCAGACATTTGTCCACATATCCATTAAGGTTATCCAAATCCATATTGTGGAGACAGGCTTGCTGAAATGAGCATCAAAACTGATAATGATAGTTCATTTCATATGGGCCATAAAGTAGCAATAATTGTCTAGTTTCTTGGCTGAAGCCAGACCTGTAATCTCAAGATGAATAGCTTTGTGTGCTTTTACCAATCTCCTGAGCAAACCAGTCTCCCTTGTCTCTACAGTCAGGAGCAGCATATGCTTAATTTTCAGGCTAATGAAATGATTTCAAGGAGTTAAATACATATGGTGTAGTTAGTCAATTGTTATTAAGTGGCTCTTTACAATCCCGAAGCCGTTACCGTTTCTAAATGCACATCCTTTCTGAATCACAAATAGTCAACTCATTGCATCAGGTTCCATTGTATTCCCCCTTGCATACCACAACTGCCAAAGAAATTATTTTATCAATCCTCCAAACACTTTTTATAAAGCAAATGATATACAAGTTTAGGCACCCAGTTCCTTTATTGGTATAAGCAGGCAAGTCACAGTCAATACTCAAAATACTTGGACAAATATAATATTGGATCTAATGTGAAAAACACATGATCATGGAAGAATTTTTCTGCAATAATATTAAATGTAGGTTAAAGTTATTTAGTTTTAGTTTCTTCAGCCACTTTAAGGAGGTGTCTGCAGCCTAATTGTTCCCTAGGTCGTTATTTTGTTTACTTTGTATTTTTACCAATCTTTATAAAGACTTGAAAGATAACCTGAAGATTCTATGTTTTTTAAAATAATGACAATACTTACTTATTATATAATGATAAATTTATTTTTAACAATTCAATTTTATTGATAAATATTAATAAAACATAAATCCCTGCAAAGTATATGGTCAATGGTACTTGTTATAGTCACATGATTGTGCATTCATTGCCACAATCGTTTTTAGAGTATTTTCATTATTCAAATAATAATAATAATAATAATAAACACAAAACAGAAAAAACTCATCACCTCTCAACCTCTTTATGCTTCCTATGCTGTACATAGAGATTGTTCTATTTCCTTCTCTTTATATATTTGTATTTATATTGTGTAAAAACAGTCTTCTATCTGCAATATCAGCAATATCACCCATAATTGCATTTTATGTAAGGCTTCACTATGTTATACACTCCCATGTTATAGTTTTTAGTTTTCTAATAATATACATGATCTTAGATTTTTCCTTTCAACCATTGTCATACCCATATAACAGCTCTGCTAGTTACAAATACTGACATGCTTTCACTATTTCTATTCATTTCCAGAGATTTACAAACAACCTTTTTACCAGCTCTGCACAGGTTAACCCTTAGCTTTCCAATCTCTACCCTCGTTCTATTTTCTGGATACTTATATTCTAATTATTAACTCCATGAGTTTACATAACATATTTAGCTCATAACAGCACAATCATACAGTATTTATCCTTTTGTGTCTGGCTTGCTCCACTCAATATAATGTCCTCTCCATTCATTCATGTTGTCATATGCTTTACAACTTCATTTTTCCTTACCACTGCATAGCAGTTTATCATGTATACACTACAATTTGTTTATTAGTTTTTCAGTTGATAGAAACCTAAGTTGTTTCCAATTTTTGGCAATTGTGAATAATGTCACAATGAATGTCAGTGTGCAGATGTCTGTTCTTGTCACTTCTCTCAGTTCTTCTGGATATATATATCTAGTAATGATATTGCTGGGTCACATGTCAAGTCTATATTCAACTTCCTTAGGAACTGCCGAACAGTCCTCCACAGTGGCTGTACGTTCTATATTCCCAGTGACAGTGAATAAGTGTTCCTATCTCTCCACATCCTCTCCAATATTTACAGTTTTTCAACTTTTTTTTGAACTACTTTCTTTTTTTTTAATTTATTTCTCTCTCCTCCCCCTCCCCCCCAGTTGTCTGCTCTCTGTGTCCATTTGCTATGTGCTCTTCTGTGTCCACTCGTATTGTCAGCGGCACAGGAATCTGTGTCTCTTTTTGATGCGTCATCTTGCTGCATCAGCTCTTGGTGTGTGCAGTGCCTCTCCTGGGCAGGCTGTACTTTTTTTTTCCCCTACACTGGGTGGCTCTAGTTATGGGGTGCACTCCTTGTGCGTGGGGCTCCTCTATGCAGGGGACACCCTGCATGGCATGGCACTCCTTGTATGCATCAGCACTATGCGTGGACCAGCTCATCACATAGGTCTGGAGGACCTGGGTTTGAACCCTGGGCCTCCCATGTGATAGGTGGACACTCTATCCATTGAGCCAAATCCACTTCCCCAACTTTTTAATAGTGGCCAGTCTAATGGGTGTGAAATGATATCTCATTGTTATCATTTTCTCAAATATTATTTCTTCCCCTTTTCCATTCTCTTCTTCTGGGGTACTGATAATGTGTATGTTTGTGTGTTTCACATTATCATTCAATTACTGAGAACTTGTTCCATTTTTTTCTCTTCTCCTGTCTTTTCCAGTTGAGATGTTCTGTCTTCAGAATCACTAAATCTGTCTTTAAACGATCCAAGTCTGCTCTTATGTATCTCTAATTTATTTTTAGTCTCATCCATCATGTTTTTCATTCCTATAAGTTCTGTAATCTTTCTTTGCAGGCTTTTAAATTGTCCTTTATACTCACCCAGTGTTTTCTTAATATCCTTTATTTCTTTAGCTGCATTTTCTTTCAATTTTTAAAATTGATTTAGGAGAGTTGTGTGATTATCATTGATTAATTTTCTTAAATCCTGTATCTCTTCAGGATATTTGGTTTGTTCTTTTGGCTGGGCCATCTCTTCCTGTTTCCTAGTACAGTTTGTAATTTTTTGCTGATATCTAGGCACCTCAATATTTTGGTGAATTTACTCTGATGGCCAATTACTCTCTCTTACCTATTGACTTTTTTTTTCATAGCTCTTCTTTGGTATTTGGTTAAACTTATTCTTTTCTCCCAGGAGTTTGGGTTACCAGAGACCTAAAAGATTTTGTCCATACGATTTCCAGATCAGCCAAAAGAATGGTGAACTTTGGCATGCCATTCCATGGAGGTCTTTCTTTCAACCTTTGCTTTCTTGTGTTTTGGTCTGGCCAGAGCCAAGATTCAAAGCAGACTCCACTGGCCAAATTCACTGAAGAGAAGCCCCCCCCCCCCCCGTCCCCCAACTTCCCCTCTCTTTTCCCTTGTAACAGTTGACAGGGAGGAAGATGTCTGTTCCCCTCTCAGTTGGCTGCAGTGAGCCAAGGGTTTTATCCCAGCTTAATGTCTTGGGGTCAGGGGATGGGGGCCCTTTCCAGTTGTTGCAAGGTTTGAGAACTCACTTTTGTTGTTTCGGGTTCTTCATCTCTCTGTCCCTCACCCTCCTGTCTTGGTCTTCTGATCACCAAAGCAGATTCCTTGGATAGCTTTTTGTCCTTTCTCCATTGTTTCTGCCTTCCTACACTGGCTCCATCTTCCCAGAACTCTGTCTAAATGTATTTGCGTGTATGTTTTGAAGTAATATCATAAAATGTTTTTCCTGTGCTTAAATGCAAATAGACTTAAAAAACGTTGTTAAATAAGGAGCTTTAGAGGACAGTGTTTTGTTTTTACATACCTTGATTAAAAACCAGCACATGCCTCAAAAGATGAATCAGGTAGAAGTCATTAAAGTAGAAGCAAATGAAGAAGTACAAGGCTATGAATCACTCACAGTTCTATGTATGGGAATCATCTACAGTGGTTTTAAAAGTTACAGAAACTAGAACTCCCAACTTGAGAGATTCTGATAGAGTTGGTGGAGCCCAGGCATATGCACTTTTAAAAACATTTTATACATGTGGCCAATACAGAGGCCAAGTTGTGTGTTGAAGTTGGATAGATTTCCCATGCAAACCCAAAAATCTCCAGAGGACAATAGAATTCAGAAAGACTAAAAACCTAAGTTTGAAATGAATGTGGGAGAGTGACCAGAAAGTCAGAATATAAGGGAAGGGAAGAAGAACCATTTGTGGTAGAGGCCAAAAACTTCAAAGGAGCAGGGATTTTTACTAGAGGGTGAAATGTTTAAATGAACATTATAGTGCACAGGAGGAAGATATAAAACCCACCACCCAACACTGCCTTGCTTTAAGCTGGTTTACAGAGTACAAAGTTGTTTGTACATCCCCAGTTCACCACAGACTTTTCCAATTTTCCACTTTATTCTCTAAAGAAATGGCTTTGGGGTTGCTTTCACATTCTGAGGCTCTACTTTCCACTTTTTTGAGCTCATTCCCCTCTTTTAGATATTAACCTCAGATATTTAATGACCATAGCTTCTGGGGGCAATAAAATGAATCCCATGAACTTGGAACCGGATATTTAAAAGTATCAATTATTTCTTACAAGATTCAGTAATCATATAACTTATTTGGTTTTCAAGACATTTTTGTGAAAGTGGCTCAGGATGGACTGCTAGTAAGATAATTTAAGGGAAGCAGATGTGGCTCAATTGATAGAGCATCCACCTACAATATAGAGGGTCCAGGGTTCGATGTCCAGGGCCCCCTGGCCCATGTGGTGAGCTGGCTTCATTCACATTGCTGCCGTGGGCAAGGAGTGCCGTGCCACCCAGGGGTGCCCTCTGCCTAGGGGTGCCCCAATTGCAAGGAGTGCAACCAGCAAGGAGAGCCACCCAGCTCAAAAAGTGCAGCCTGCCCAGGAGTGGTGCCACACACACACAGAGCAGATGTAGCAAGATGATGAAACAAAAAGAGACACAGATTCTTGCTGCCACCTGACAAGAATGCAAGTAGACACAAAAGAACACACAGAAAATAGACACAGAGAGCAGACAATGGCAGGGAAGGGGGAAGGGGACAGAAATAAATAAAGTAAATCTTAAAAAAAAAGATAAATTAGATTCACTGTTCACTTGGTGAATCATGTTTAAATACTATAAGTCAATAACAGTACCTAGCATTGAACGAAGCATTTTTTTTATAACTAAACAACATAGCATTTACAGAGTTTGCAATGCGTTTCCTGTGTTTTTAACATTGTATGTCATTATCAGTATATATGTGAATGAAGCATGTATTTTATTTAGTTTGTGAAACTAAAAAACATACTGTTTTCACAGTTCCCTAGGGGAATCCTGTATTTTAACATTATTTTTAAGTCAATAAGAGTACATAGAAATAAATGAATCATGTATTTTGTTTAGTTTTCCAAAGTAAACTACACAGTAGTCTCATAGTTCAATAGGTAAAACCTGTGTTTTAAAACTATTTGTAAGTCAATATCAATACATAGAAGTGAATAAATCATGTATTTTCATTTTTGAATAAACAATATAGTCTTTTCAAAAAAAAGATAAATTAGATTGTTTTCAGAAAAATATAACTCTGTAGAATATATCATTGTAGAGAATTTGGATTAGAAAGATTTCAAGTGATCGTCCCTAGTAATAATAATGCAGTACAAATAAATGGAGAGCAACAAGTCTTATTCAGAAATAAAAACAGCACAAGCCTAGGATGAGTTATTTTTGTAGCCATTTAACAGGGACTACCTAAGGCTCTACTATTCCATATCTCTAGGAGTGCTGTATACTGTGTGCATGTATAAGGAAGAAATTTCAAACACAGTTCCTACCTTCAGGAACTTATGAATGAAAGTGACTGAATAAAAAAGCAAAGGCAATAAGCAGGGAATTATTTTTAAATATTGTATGATAATATAAGTAAATGCTTTATGTGTAGTCTAGAAAAACCATGCTAAGAAATGTTATAAGAGTCAGTGAGAGTTGAAATGGGCAAATTTTATAGTGGGACTCAGGTTGAGAATTTCTAGATGCGTAAGATAGGTATAGAGAAGTAGACTGTAAACAAAACGTGGTGTACACATATGATGGAATATTATTCAGCTGTAAGGAGGAATGAAGTCCTGATGCTTGTAATAGTATATAGGAAACTTGAGCACATTATGTTGAGCAAAATAAACCAGACAGATATTTATTGTTCTTCCTTGGAGGAGGATTGTATTTTCCTGGCCTATTGGCATAAGGCTCAGCCATGTGGCTTGCTTTGGCCTATGAAACTTGGGCAAAGAAAACTTTATGAATCAGTGCATTTTGTTTGTTATGATCTTCTTTCCTTCCTCCACACAACTATCAGTATTCCAGATAAAGGCTTCTCTGTGGAATAGAACCATAGCCAACTTATGATGGATTTATGGCAAGAGAAGTAATAAACCTTTTCTGTTGTAAGCCACTGAGATTTGAAGTTATTTGTTAAGGCAACATAACTTAATCTACCCTGACTGATACAGATAGGCAGAAGCAGGCATATAAAGAAGAGGGAAAATGAGAATTAAGCAATTAGCGTAGTGTTACGCTTTGAGTAGAATGAGGAAATCAGTCTAACTTTAGAGAGGGTGTTTCTTCAAAATGAGGGTAAATAAAATTAATAGGACCAGGGAAGACATATTAATTTTTACTTTAAAACCAAGCTAGAGTTCAAATTTCTCAAAGGCCAAACATGTGTCCTTTTCTTCTTCACATTCCCTATCTATAGAATATGGTAACTATTCAGCACCTTTGTGTTGAATTTATAGACTGGATTCAACTGACAGTCAACTGCAGTGAAAATTGAGTTTGTAAAATGCCATGAGGGAAACAAAAGACAAAATCATGACCTTAAATTGCAACCTAAGGAGAAAAGTGGTAATGATTTGTAGAGTGACAATCATAGGTTACAATTAGAATGATTTTATAAGTGAATGTGCTAGAATTCCCATCTGAAAGACATTTTATAAATATTATTAGGGTGCTACAAACCCAAACTGTAAAATTTCTACTGACAGCAAATAAAATTCTTCCATCACTGATGAGTGATTTATTATATAATTTCTATCCAAAAATGGCAAATGTAGGTATAGTATAAATATTTGTCTCCATTATAGAATTTGAACAATTATCAAGGGTATTAAGAAACAATCCTAATCAAAATATGACACATACTTAAATGAGTTTCTCCATCTGGCTAATCTGTCAGTCCTCATTGCCAAGCCAATGGGCTCCCAGCTGTCATTCCTTACCCCTTGCGGTTTCTGGCCACTTCTGCTAGTGGTAAGAGTGGGTAGGGATTACTCAGTCCCTCTTTTTCTTCCTCTTGTATTTTTGGATCTATAATACTTTGACCTTGCAGGTGTGGTAAAAATTCTGGGTAATGTTCACACCACCGTAAATATAGTTCCCCTTCAGTCTATCACTTAACTTAATAAACTCTGATGCTCTAGTTCTGGCCTGCATAAATTCTGAGCACACACAAATACAATTTCCTTTATGTCCACAGCAGCTTTCCTATTAAGAAGATATTAGGTCCAGGGACTCATAACTTTGCATTTAACTCAGCATCTGCTTCATCTCATACTGTGCTGTGCTGGCCATATCACAAGTAAATTAATGCAATTCAGAATTCAATTCAGTAGCCAACAGCTAGGTTACTCTGAACTCCATAAGGAGCAAGACAAAAATGCCACTCCACGCTCAGATACTGCTTTGCCACTAATATCAAACAGACAGGCAAATTTCTTATGTGTGTTCATGTGCTGTTTCTGCTATTGATTATTTTCTCCTCTGCACTAGTTCCTTTCTCAAAAACATAGGGGAAACAAATGGATTGAGTTCCTCAGAGAAGGACACTGATGCATTGATATTGCATGTTACACAGGTACAGGTCTTACATGAGGGATCTATGTTTACATATGAGGGTGAGGTGGGGAATAGGGCATAGAGTACAAACTGTCCTTTAGCACCAAAAGAGGAATGCAAGCAATTGCTTCCAGCCTGCACCTGGAACATCTGTGGGATGACTGCTAAGTGTCCCAGGAAAAAGGTCACGTGCCTGAGAATGGAAACCCTGATGCTGATTGGCTGGATTATCATGTGAGATGCAGAAATCTTGGCTTGGTATTCTCCCTTTAGACTTGAGATATTGTGTTGCTGTGTGCTTTCTCTGATTTCTGGCAGTCTGCCGTTTAATAGCAGCAATTGAGGTTTCTTTGCTTTTCTTTGTGCAGACCAGCTCAGAGAATGAAATGGGCATTCATGATGTTCGGGGAAATGCATCTGGGACTCCAGACAGCTCTGCAAGGGCTGTGGTGGTGCCCGTAAGCCACACTTGGAATGTGAGCAGGACAGTGAAGCAGTGAAGAGGGGCACCTAAAAATCTTCTTTCCTTCTGCTTTAAACCTTTGTTTGGTTCCTCTCCTGCTTTAGCAAATAAAATCTTATGGCCACAACTGAAGAAGTGAGAGACAATGGGGGCAGGGAGGAGCAGGGAGGAAGAAATACATATTAGATCCTAGACCTGTTGTTGAATCTATATCCTGCAGTCATATTTTTATTTGTTTACATGGAGAAATTCAGGTGCAGAGTCCCGCACAAAAACAAACAAAGCACTGTTCTGTAGTGCCTTTGATCCTTTGAAAAGAGCAGGAAATTTAGAAATAGACAAATCCAGATCACAGTATCTGCTTGCCATTCAATAGTAATGTAGCCTAAGTTACACTATCTATTTTCGGTCTTGTCATTGTAAACATGTTATCTCTACCATTTAAATAAAGTGTTATTATAAACAAGTAATTGACACGTTGTTCATGCTATAAATATTGTGTAAGTACAGTTCATAAGGGTGGAACTATGTATACATATGGGAGGATAGGAGGCACATTGTAGAGTATAAACTATTAGCACCAAAAGGAAAATGCAAGCAGCTGTATGAGGAACATTGCAGATTGGCTGGATATTTGTGTGAAACTAGATGGAAGTGTCCCTCTGTGCTGGACACATTGTAGGTGCACAAAAATAATGATTTTCTTCCTTTCTTTTTCTTTACTTTTTTCCCCCTTATTTTCCATAAGCACTTTTACTCCTCCAAAAGCCATTTTGTTTAACCAACATTTCCTTTCTCTTAACCCTAAGGAAAATATAGGAAAGTTCACAGTATGATATTTTGAAGAAACAGTATTGCCTTTTTATATTAAAAAGCTTCCTCCTTTAAAGAGAGGAATAGTGACTTTTCAGTTTAATTTTTTGTATTACTGCTCCTATTCCTGACAACCCAACATGGAGCCAAAAGCACACTGGTAAGTACATTAAAAAAAGAGGGTTTGACAAGTGAATGGGCTGGAGAGAGGGGAGATGATGATAAAACTTAGTAGATAATACAGGTTTTCAAAGAAGTTTCTCCTCTAAGGAATGAAAACTGTGGTATTTAACATAAATATTTAACATTAATTTTTTTTTTTAATCTTGTGAGCATTTCACAAAGTTCTGAATTCTGAGTAGCAATATGACACAGAGCAGTTTCGTTTTTAGTGAGGTCCACAGGTCAGCAGCCTCAACAGCACCTGGGAACTTGTAAATTCTTGGACCCCATCCACCCTAGATCTACTGAATCAGAAACTCTAGGGGCAAGACCCAGCAATTTGTGTTTTAACAAGCTGTCCCCATGTTTATGATGCAACCTAAAAGTTGAGATAGTGAAATGTGTGTTTGATGCTAACTTCATTCAGTTTATCAGGTCTTCTCATTTCAGTAAATGAGAAAGTTTGGTCTAGATGTTGAAGCTGTTGTTATGTTAGCATTCTGTGGTTCTCTACAGTATGCAGATATTAAATATAGGATAGATGAATAGCCAAGAGATTCCTCTAGGCTCTGGAAAAGGGTCCTGCAGGTATACCATCATCCCTAGAAAATATCTGGTCTTTTAAAGTTCATTATAAGAATCTATGCCATGGATTAAACCTTGCACAGTAAAGTAGAGTCAAGTCCTTTCCACTATCTGCACGCCTCACCCCAAAAGATGTGTCCCAAAAGAAAACTAGTTTAATTATGAATGTATGAGTTCACACATGCATGCTTTCAGCTACCAGAGACTCAGAGGAGAGGCAGTCAACATTGCAAATCAAAACCCTCTTTAGTTTCCTCCAGGAAAGCTCTATCAATGTTCCCTGGAGAATTCATAACAACTAGAAAAGTCTAGACTTCCTGGGATTTAAAGAAAGTTTATATTGTGGTAACTCAGGTATTTTGGGTCCTGCATTTCCCCCCTGTCTTTAGTAGAAAGAATATTTTCATGGGTAGTTTAGGTTTTTGTTGTAGAGGAAAGAGGAGTTATGGGGAACACTTGTTTGCTTGCAGCTTCAATTACAGTCTAGTTTAGAAAAATTAGGTGGGTAATTCTGGGCTGAAATTCACAAGATTGGGCCTAATGTGGGGATGAGAAGAGTCAAGGAAAGGGACAGGGGTTCATAGTGTTTCCCACATCTGAGTTCTTGTATCAGTGTGTCCCTGAATGCAATTTAACATTTGTAGAGTACAACTGTAAGCTTCAATGAAATATTGGCCTTTGCTTTTTTCTTTTCTTTATTTGAGTGGTCCTTGGCCACAACCAAGTCGCTATAGAAATTTTGGTGTAAAATCAGAGTCATATTCTCAGACTTAAAATGAGTATGATAATACATACTCCTTGGGTAGTTTTTTCTCATCAAGGCGATAATGATGAGAAGGAGGAGGACAGTGATGATCAAAATGTTAACAGTGGCACCTATTTTCAGGATCCAACTATGTTTCAAGCCTTTGTGAACAGCTCTGTATTGTGGGAAATTTGCATATAAAGAAACAGAATCAGGGACATTGAGGCACCTGGCCAGTGTCACACACCACCAGTGTCTAGCCAGATAGTCAACAGCCAGTTTTCAAATTGAAGGGTGGCTCCACAGCTTACAGTTTTGCTAGCACAACATGCTGTCTCACTTGAAGAAAAGGTGCTTCCTGAATTAAAATCTAAGGATTTAAATTCATTTGTATTGATTTAGTTACAGTAAAACGTGGGGATAAAAGGGTATATAACAAGCACATGGGTTTCAGCTGAATGAATTGAACAGAAGTGTAGTAGTGCCATTAAGTAACATTTTTAGAAACTTTATTTCAATGAAAGAGCTCCTTAATTGAGACAAATTCAAATCAGCATAGTCATTGTGATTCAGTGGTTTGACTATATTAGTCTTTTACATACAATTATTGTTTTTAGGGTCTTTGCTTCTCTTGTACTGAACAGACATTATTTGAAGCATCGATCCCACACTAAGGTTATTTATAGCACTTATCATCCGGGCATCTTCCCCTGTAATTCATCCTAACCCCTATGGGACCAAAGCAATTGCTCTCAAACAGAATCCAACCAACTCAATTTTCCAAATGCTGAATATTTAGTATGTGGGAGAGATTGGGATCTGCTTGTGTGATTTCCTAGTCCACATTTTACTAGTGATCATATATAATTCCTTTGGTAGAAAAATTAAATTCCTCTCCTTGTTCATCAAAACAGATCTACACTGTCCACAAATCCCCAGCATGCATCCTTCATTCTAGTCAAGCAGGTTTCCTCTATGTATATTTAAGATGCATATTTATTTCTATCTTCTCTTTGTTTTTGCCCAGAAATTATCAACCCACTCCAACGTGATGGCTTGCTTCTGTCTCCTAAATGAAGATAATTTTTAAGGCACTGTTCAATTCTCACTTCCTTTATTTGACTTGCACTAACTTTTAAAGAACACTGATTATCTTTTTAAAATTCATATCCTACCATTTATACTCTCCTACCACTTGAGTTTGCAACATGGTTTTAATATCAGTCTTATTTTCAAGTTGGGCTATTAGGCTATTTGCAAGACAGACCCTGTATCTTATAATATAGCTTCATATGAATCACCTTAAAAATGCAGACTCACATTTGGTAGGCCTAGGGAAAGGCCAGATATTACACATTTCTAACAAGCTACCAGGTGATACCAAGGCTACTTGTCCAAAAATCACATGTTAAGCCTTTAGGATCTGATACCATTTGTGCTCTTAGAAACAACCACCACAAACTACCTTGTGAATAGTAGGTGCTCAATATATATTTATTAACTGAACACCTGTGAGTGGTTTCATCAGAAAAATCAATTAGTAGATAAGAACTACTATTTTGAGTTCATACTAGGAAAATTAATGTCAGAAGCCTCCAGAAAGTTTGCGTCCCAAAGTCAAATGTTTAGTCCCAATGGTCAAAAATAGCAATGTGGCATTGAATTGATGCATAGTATATAAGTCCTGTGTTTCTTCTTCCCTCCTAAAGAAGGCTATTTAAAGCACACTTTGGGAAAAGCTCATGATAAACTTTTTTTTTATTTTGTTTTTAAGATTTATTTTATTTATTCGCCCCCCCCCCACCCCGTTGTCTGTTCTCTGTGTCTATTTGCTGCATGTTCTTTTTTGTCCGCTTCTGTTGTTGTCAGGGGCACGGAAATGTGTGTCTCTTTTAGTTGCATCATCTTGCTGCGTCAGCTCTCTGTGTGTGAAGTGCCATTCCTGGGCAGGCTGCACTTTCTCTCGTGCTGGGCGGCTCTCCTTATGGGGCGCACTCCTTGCGCGTGGGGCTCCCCTACACAGGACACCCCTGTGTGGCATGGCACTCCTTGCGCGCATCAGCACTGCGCATGGGCCAGCCTCACAAGGGTCAAGGAGGCCCGGAGTTTGAACCGCAGACCTCCCGTGTGGTAGACGGATGCCCTAACTGGGCCAAGTCCACTTCCCTCGTGATAAACTCTTAGTAAAGCACTACACTGAAATCAGAAAGGATTGGGAATGCATCCTTGCTTTCTCATCATCCTGCAGCTGCTGTTGGTTTCTGCTTTGCCATTTCCTATCCCTCAGCCACCTGCGTGGTCCCTAGGACCTCCTTCTTCAGCCCTAACTGGTCGTTTTATAAAAGAATTGGACATTTCCTTCTTCATCTCCCCACCTGTGGTTTCTGTGAAACATCATCCCCTAAGGTTCTAGCATGTGTCAAGTCTTTGATGTAGAAACTGAACCCACTTAGTATACAGATGCTGAGGACTAAGCAGCAATGCATTTTTTTCTCCTTTTCTTCCATCAAAGTGAAAAGGGGTCCTTCAAATCAGGGCAATACTTTCACTATTTCTTCCATATTCATTTTCATTATTATGAGGTTAATAATTTGTTTAAATAGACTATTTTTTACTTAAATGTATATTTAAGAAACATTTTATTAGTACCATGAATAGAAAACCAGTCCAATGTGCCAAAATGTAGGAAAATGTAAAAAAAATAATAAAGTCTATGAAAACAAAATGTTACTAATTTTTATCTAGAACTAGTTCCCCTCAGGAGACTCTGGGCCTAGGGGCTGCTTTATTTGTTAAAATGGGAGATTGGCAACTGAAAGTGGTGTTAAACCTGTAAGGTGCCCAAAGAAACTTTCTTCTAGACTCTGTCAAAGGATTGAAAGAGAAGTGAAAAGAGAATAAGGTTCACCATTACATGATTCAATGATGTTTTAACCTGTGTTGCTGTACTGTTTTCAGCCATCTGTCTTCCAGGTATTACACTTTAGGAAATATACTTCTGGATTACAGGGATCAGCTAGTCTGGGGGACATAAATAAAGAGGAAGAAACAGTGGGTATGCTTGCTAGGGAATATCTGATCAAGAAGAAAAAATATGTATTCCTCTTGTAAGTTCAGGTTAAGCCGAGCTGATGGCTTCCTTGGCCCAATAGGGTTATGGGTTGGGTTCAACCAATCCCATCACAGGAAACACAATGTACATGAAAAGTTACGTAATAGCAGTAGTACCCCCAAATAGAAAGATGGCCCACCTCCATTGCTCTGAAATGTGCAAAGTCTCTTGAAATGTACAAAGCATAAGGAATAGAAAATTGAAAAATTTTACAACAAGTTTTGCTGTGGCATCAGAGTCATAATCAATATTCCACATGAAAAGGAAATCCGAGCAAAGGGAACTGGAGTCCCAGGCTTTCTTTCCTTACTTTACTGAACAGTTTCTAACCCATTATTTCCCAGTGTATACTTATTTAAGGTTCTGTTTCTGTTTTTCTAGTTCCTATTTTTGTCCATGACTTCATTAATGTTTAAAATACACAGGATTCTGCTTTTGTTTCCATCTTGACCAACTACTTATGGAAGGTTTATTTAAAGAGGCAGGCTTGTGTCCTTTTCCTTTTCTTCTCTTCCTTCTTTATTCCCCTTGCAGGCATAGCCAGACAGGTTTTGAAGTACTAATGATGATTAGTTCATTTAAGCCAGCTCAGACCAACAATGAGTTTGAAATGTTAATCAGATGAAGGGCTTACTGCTAAACAGCCCACAGAATAGCAAATGAACCAGGAAAGGAAAGCAAGGAGAAAGAGGCTGAGTGGCGATTTGACACAAGCATTTTCAGCTGCTGGGCCTCTTTGATGTGTGAGTGGGACAGATGCGCTGCTCTTCTCCTGAGAGAACCCTCTTTGTACACAATAGTGTGCTGATTAATATCACTCCACTCTTGCCTTGAGAAGAGCAAGGCTGGCTCTTTGTCATTCTCTCATTGGGCTTCATCGGACCCTCTTCTCCTTCCTGCTAGTAGGGAACCAGCATTCAGTTTCTCTCCTCTTTTTCCAAAAGCCCAGGCTCACAGAAATCGCATATCCCTCCTGTCATTATTGCTTCACGCGTGTATCTCATGGCGAGATCATTAAGATCCTTCTTAGATGTGAAGGATGCAGCAGAATGAATGACTGATGCCAGGTCGATGCTGTGGAAATACTCCCTTAGAACCCACAGAGATCAAGGCAACATTAGGTCAAGGCAACATTTGCCCCCCCCCCCCCCCCCCCCCCGCTGAGTTTTACTGGTGTTCTTTATTGCAGGGTTGTCTAGTAGAGCTCTCTGCAAGACAGAGATGTTCTATGTCTGCATTAATGAGCACTTGAAATATGGTTAGTGCAACAAATAAATGAATTATTTAACTTGAATTGATTTAAATTTAAATGGCCATGTGATGGGGCCATCATATTGCAGAATGCACAGCTAGTGAGTCCAAAGGCTTCTTACTCAGTTTGGCCCAAAGACCAGTAATATTGACATCACCTGGGAGCTTGTTAGTCATGTAAAATCTCAGGACCCGCCCCAGACATACTGTATCAGATTCTATATTTAAGAATAGTCCTCTCTGGTGATTTGTGGCACATTAAATTTTGAGAAGCCTTGCTCTAGAGCATGAGTTGAAAGCTGGATATAGCTGGATGTATTATATCTGACAGTTTGACAAATTTACCAAAGAGCCCAATAATGGTTCTAAACTATCTGGTCATCTACCTCCTTAAAAATACTTTCCCTAAAATATGTTGACATCATTCCTGGTTTCTGGGCTCATGTAAACCTTACATGGCAAATGGGCTCTGGTGTCCCACCCTATCACAACATCAGTCAACTAACAATTTTAACAGTACTTTACTGTTTACAAAGTACTTTCGCTATATGCTAGATGCATATTATTTTTTATTCCCATTTGATGTGCAAGGAAAATGGTCCCTGAGAGTTTGAGTAGAGAGACTGAGCATAGTTGTAAAATGAGTAACTGCCAGATTTATGGTCCAACTCCAGAACTTCTGCTTCTTGTATCTTTTTACTCTATAGCAAAATGAGACAAGCCCACATTTCTTGAGAAACTCATGTTGACAGAATTTAGGAACTATTTGGATGTAAGAATTTTTGTGTCTAGCCATAAAACAAAACAAGATTATCGAGCTCTCCTTCTTTTCTCAAGGTTAAGTATCTTCTGTGTTATAGATGTTGTGGACATTTAGGATTCATATCTCATTTACATATAATCAAGTACCTGTCACTTTTCTGTCTTATGATGACAAAAATGATACTAACAACACTGAAAGTTATTTCAAAAATCAATTTTATTGTATTCAACAGGTCTTTCAAGTATTTTCCAAAAGGACAAACTCAGAAGGCTGTAATTCTAGTTTGTTAGTTATGAAAGGTGATTGTTAGTGCATTAAATTTCAGCAAAATGAAAGATGTCAGTCATCTTAAGAATAAAAGAGGAAATTTATGAGTCTATAAATTGAAGAGCTAGCTACAAAAAATTTAGCTAAAGTTATTACCTCAGGAGACTATATAAGCAGGTATGATAACAGTTATACAAAATTTGTATAAATTCTTGGGTGAAAAATCAGAACTGGACTATTAAAATAAGTCTGACAATATTTGGAAACATACCTCACATTCATATGCTGATATGCTAGGACACAAATTATTTTCTACAAATCCTGCATGTTCACTGTAAAGTGTAAATATTTGGTCAACCATGCCATAGATCTGACTTTGTAATACTTCTTATGATCTCAGTTAAGAAAATATGAAAATTAAATTTTATTATTTTCATAAATGCCAGAAAATCACATTTATTAAGCTTATAAAACTGTTACTGATTTTGATTCTTGCCATCAAAATTCATATTGGCAAACACAGAATTCTCAATATTTTTCCATATCATTCAAGTCTCACATCAGATTGGGACAGTGGAAATTGATGATATTCTTTTCATTATTTGTATGGATTCCTAATCTCTTACTGACCTTCTTTTATTTTTGTACTACCCTTTGATTAACTTATCATTCACTGCCATTCATAGGGTTCCCTCACCCTAGTACAGAGAGGGTACCACCCACCAACACAACAGGGTTTCCAGGAAGCAGAATGAGGCCTTAATTAAAGATTTAATGAGGAGAAAGCCCAATCTTCATTTCTTGCTGATTTCCCAGCTGTAGGATGATGTCTGATTATTTCCAACATGCCAATGGTTTATTTTCCATCTGCTGCTGTCACCATCACCACTTTTGTTGGGCAGCTCTCCGCTGGTCATCCCATTTGTCATACTGACTCTGAGAAAATGAAAATGTCAAATTCAGGTATCCTTTCTGCTCTTGCTAGAGAGATGAATGCTAAGAGATATGACATAGACTCACTGGATCATTGGGGTTAAAAATGAAATCTATTTCTGAATTCCTAAAGGAACACCAATATGTATATATTACTTATTTCTCTCAGAGTATCAAAGGGGGTTGTCTTCAGGTTTTTATTATATCCCTCTTTTTTATCTGGTTGTAAATTTTGAAATGATTTCAGGGAATTAAAAATAGCACTCCCTTTCTTTCTCTGGAATATAAAATTTTGAACTGGATATTTTTTTAAAAATATGTTTTTATTACAAAACTTGTGAACTTACAAAACCATCATGCACATGTGTAGAATTCCCTTACAACAAGCCTTCACTGATATACCACACCACTGCAGACCATTTGTTACAGATTATGAGATAGTCATGAGATTATTACCACTAACTATGGTCCATAGCATACATTTGGCATATTTTTTCCATATCCCCTGTGACAGTTTGAGATTATTTTTATGAATCCCAATAAGAGAAAGATTATGTTTGTAAATTAATCTATTTCTTTGATTGTATTAGATTCAACTGATAATGTCTTTGATTAAATTACCTGTTAAGATTAGGGCTTTGATTCTACCATATCAGTAAAGTGTGATTCAGGTTGAGTGCCTGTCCCCTTGGTGGGCTGATATAAATGGGCACTCACTCAAAAAGTAACTGGAATAGAGAGAGCTCTGTCATTTTTGATCCTCGGGCCCTGGGAAGAGGAGCCATTCACCTGATAGTACGCAGATGAAGAGACCAGAACAGCTGAGCAGCTGAGAAGAACAGAAAGACATAAGCCCTATGCCAGAGACTGATATAGGAAACCCTGAGAGACAAGCCCTATGCTAACCTACAGCTGAAATCAGGAAGGAGCTGGGCCCACAGAACCTCAAGAGGGAGAGGAAGCCCAGGAAGGAGAGAAAGGCAGAGCTCCGTGATCATCTTTCTTCAATACATGGCAACTGACTTTGGTGAGAAAGCAAATCTTGAGCTGGAATCCTTAGGCCCTTGTAACTATAAGCTTTTACCCCAAATAAATACCCTTTATAAAAGCCAGCAGATTTCTGGTACTTTGCATCAATATCCCTTTGGCTGCCTAAAATACCCTCTATTATTAACACAGTGCATATTTGGCATTGATGCAAAAATATTGCAGTATTGCTGTTAACTAAAGTCCATAGGTTTAAGGGTTGACATCGGGTTAAAAATGAATAAATAGCTATGCAACTAGCTGATTGACTTGACCTCTCTGTGCCTCCATTTCCTCTTCTGTAAAGTGGAGAGAATAGTAATGCCTACCTCATAGAGTTGTTTGAAAGATTAAATGAAATTAATCCATAGAAATTGCTTATCACAGGTTGTATCATATAGCAAGTTCACAATAAATTTCATTTATCTTTATTAAGAGTATTTCTCAATTTTGGAGAACATGAATTTTATGGCTAAGTTTTCTTCTGTCAAGTTTTATTTTAAAAAATCCTAAAAGGACTGAAAAAAATTTTTTTCTGCATATTCAGTTGGTACATCATTAGACTTTGAAAACCTTAGGAAAACCACGTCTCACCAGGAGGAACAGTTGAAGAGCAGAAGCAGAAGCTGCTATTCCAGGCTGTACATGGAACACATCAACAAATGACTTTTTTTCCTGAGACAAGCATTTTAAACTAGCTATCTGTCAGATTAGTAAATATCCAAATAGGTTAAAGTAAAATAAAATCTAATAGTGATAAGGATTATAATCTCAAAACTTAGGTTGTAAATGGGCACTTTGGAAAGCCAGTATATTCTGTTGTTCTTGAATTTAGTAAGGTAGTAAATATTGAGTTGGTGTGACTTGTTTTATAAATTAAATATAATGGGTTTTCAAATGTTTTGGTTTTAAACTATTATTATTCATGAAATTCTAGACACTTGAGATCAGAGATTGGAATCCTATTTATCCTTTTATTGAAACCCCACCAAGCATGTATGCGTGCACACCTGCGCAGACACACACACGAGTATAGCACTGTATATTATGTGCATTTGGTCCTGAGTAAATATTTATTGAATATCAGAATAATCTTTTGTATTAGTGATTATGTTCTTCATTATTTTTATTTAATCAGTCTCTTCATTTCCTTATCATTGTTCATTCAGTAAGCATTTACTCAGCACCTACAGTACATAGTGTGGAAGGTCAAACCATTTTCTGTTCTTTGTTTAAAAAATTTAATAATACTAAAATATACCATACACATACATCTGCCTTTGGTCTTGACCATTTTTGAGTTTGCCACTTCCTACCTCACTGGCTTCAGTACCTTTCTCTGGCCTTACAGCTTAAAGCGCTGATAAGAACAGATCCTTGTGCTATTTTGGTTGCTAAAGTCTCTTCTTTTCTCACCCCCAGCCCTGTCTTCTCTTCTCTACTGAAAGTTCTAGAATACCTCTCACTGATGATTCTGTCTTGCTCTATTAGGCTCACATATTCAGTGAGGCCTTGCTGGACCAATAACGTGGGCCAAAGTAGCTTCTACTTCTGCTGTTTTTTGCAGCCTAATACGTTGTAGGCACCCAATTGCTGTTAATGAGAATGAAGCTACGAAAGCAAACAAAAATGTGTTTTTTCACTCTTTCCATCTTTTCCACTTTATTTGATTAAATAGTTTCACTGGCTGGTTTCACTTTATTTTCAAAGAAACTTTGTGTTTGTTTTTTGGACCTGATGCATTGCTCGGATTCAAAATATTGACCAGAAAGGATTTGAGTCTCTGAAGCCCTGCCTGCAGGAGATTATGATTCAATAAATCTGGAGTAAAATCTGAGGAGTTTACCATGGGAAACCCAATTTCCTTTTTTAGATTATGAGTTTGGAGTAAAACCCAATGAATTAGACCACAATATATTTTGAGAATGTTTAGCTCCTCATCTGATAATTCCTGTAATGTGTTAGGTTAAACATTAAATACAAAAATACCATCCTATTGAAGAAGAATGTGTTCTTGCCATTTACCCAGACAAGCACAGAAGAATCATTTTGCATGATGTTGTCTAAGCCCTGCCCAATTTTGAACGAGCATTGTAAAAAGTATGCCTGTCATCTCTACTAATGACTTATTTTAATATATACCAATAATGTCAACTGTGGAATTGGGAGAGTCAAAAGTGTCCAATATTAGGATTATGGTATAAAAGAGGAAAGGAAGGTGAAAGAAAGTGAGAGGTTGTAAGCCCACCCTGAAAAGGCATTTTACCTTTAGCAAGTGAGGGACTAAAAAAGTAAGTACATGTCAGGTTAAAGATGAAGAATGGGTCAGAGGACAAGAAAGATAGAAATGAACATATGATATTAACCAGTGCCTCCCAAGTGCCTAGCTTTGTCCCTGGCACATAGAATTAACACATGAATGAATGAAATGTGGCAAACTTTTCAAAAAGATAAAAGGAGAGGCAAAATGACTGGGCAACTAAAAGGAGACAAAGGAATCATGGAGAGGTAAAGAGAGTTGGTGGTCATGGAAAAAGGATTATCCCTGAGTGGACAGAGAGATGCAAACAGAAGAAAAGTCCTGGCAGGAATGCTTCCCTTTGGTCTGCTATGGACAGGAGGTGTTTACATTCTATAGCAGAGCTTCCATAACAGTGTTTTGCATATGAAAATCTAGTTAAACTAATGAGGTCCTTAATTAGGACTTTTATTATCCTTTAATTCCTTGCTTAAAGGAAAATGATTACAAAGCTCATCTTTATGATTTAGGAAAGTGTTTCTTCCCTTCCCTCATCACACATTAGAAGAGAGACAAAAACACAGAGAATGATGCAAAACTGTGCAGCAGTAATAAAGAGAAGTAGTTGAACCTGTGTGTTAGAATGGCCAGGCACTACCTATATTCCCCGGTATCAGACTTGACTTAATCTCTAGTTCTTAATTTGATAAGGACCTATAGTGATGCTGCATAAAAATCTGCTAAAAATATCTCTGCAAATCAGCATCTTCTACATACATTCTTAAGCATATATTTACAGGAATGCCCATGGGCCTCTCTTTCAATCTTATGAGAAACACCCTCATACTTCCCTACCCAGAGGATAACATCTGCAATTATCTAATTGAAGACCTACCCTGTCCATCCTTCTGGGACCTGAATCAGAGCACACAACCCTTATGGCTCCCCTTTTACCCAGTAGTATTATCCAGAAAAAAAATTAAATCAAAATAAACACCAAATGGTAGCCTGAAAGGGGGAAATAATCCCAAAGCACAGTTAATTTAATTGATATTTAGAGCAACAATTAGAGGGTTGCCTGTTAGAAGAAGGAAGAACAATTAAAACACCTTTGCTTTTTTAGTTCATTAGATACATTATGAACATCTAATAGATGTCAGCCATCATGCTATATTTTGTGTGTAAAACTATGAATAAAATTTATTTCAGGAAAGATATAAACAAGTAATTGCCAAACAAGGAAGTAAAGGCATGGTGGTTAGGAGAACAGAGGAATCCAGTCACAGAGTTTAAGGATGCCTTCTTGGAGGAGATGGCACCCAAGTAGTAGGGCACATGATGGATTTGAGAGAGCAAGACCTGACTCCAGGAAGACTGGGTAAGGAATTATCAACTATTTCTAGTAAAGAGAGATCTATGCTTTAAAGGAGGCTGGGACAATAAAGCTTCAGAGGAGGTAATAGATATAAGGGATCTGGAGGTGCCACTGGCATAATTTAGTGTTAATAATATATATCTGGAAGAGGAGGAGACTAGCAGAGATTCCACTTTTTCTGGCTTGTATAACTGCATTGACTCTAATGAGCTTAAGAATATACAGGAACTTCTGAATGTTCTGCGTATTAATCTGAATGTTGATTATATGGATATTGTCACCTTCTGAAATCTCAAGTCATACACTTCTGATTTTTATACTTTTGTTTATAGTTAAAGTAATAAAAAATCATGAAAGAAGAGCTTTGATAATGTTAGCAGGATTGTAAGTGTTTATGTGTATTTTGCTGTGTTTTAATACTAATTGCCTCCTTATGAGCCTCTATTTTTCCCTTGATTCATCAGGCAAGATCAGTTACTAAGGATAGGTGAAGATGAAATCCTCATTCACACTTTTAATTGAATACTTTGCATAGCATAATTATAGTTAATGAGTTTTCAAACTTTCTTCAAGGACTATTTGTTAAATGAATGAATGATGACTCTGGAGCTTGCCTAAGAGAGTAGTTATGGATGTCCAGATGGTTCCAGTTCAGCAAGATCAACACACAAACATCAGTTGTGCTTCTAACACTTCCTAATTCATTCTACAAGGCCACAATCACTGTCATACCAGATGCAGATAAAGATACATCAAGAAAAGGAAACTACAGACCAATATATCTTATGAATATTGATGCAAAAACCCTAAACAAAATACTAGCAAATCAAATCCAACAGAATTTTAAAAGAATTATACACCATGATCAAGTGGGGTTAATTCCTAGAATGCAAGGTTGGTTCAACACAAGAAAAATCAATTAATGTAACACACCACATTACCAGAATGAAAGGAAAAAAAACATTATCTTCACAATTTATTTAGAAAAGGCATTTGACAAATCCAGCCCTCTTCTTGATTAAAAAAAACACACACACACTCTCACTCAGAACACTATCCAATGGGAGACAGTATTTTGGAAACCCCATATCCAATAAAGGTTTCATATCCAGAAAATATAAAGAAATCTTTCAACTCAATTACAAAAAGACAAAATCCCAATTTAAAAATGGGCAAAATACTTGAAAAAATGTCTCTCCAAAGAAGATAAACCAATGACTAGAAAGGACATGAAAAGGTGTGCAATATAATTAGCCACCAGGGAATACAAATGAAAACCACAATGAGACAACATTTCGCATACATTAGAATGGCTACTATAAACACACACACACAGAAAATAACAAGTGTTGGAGAGGATGTAGAGAAATAGGAACAAAAAATGGTGCACCCATGTGGAAGATATTTTGGTGTTTCCTCAGAAAACTAAATATAAAATTACCAAATGATTCGACAATCCTACTACTCAGTACACCCAAAAGACTTGAAAGCAGGGACTCAAACAGATATTTGAAAACTGATTGAAATTGTCATTATTGAAAATTGTCACAATATGGAAGCAACCCAAGTATCCATAAACTGACAAATGGATAAATAAAATGTAGTATATACATTCAACAGAATATTATTAAGCTTTAAAAAGAAATGAAGTTCTGATACATGCAGAAACATAGGTGAACCTTGAAGACATCATGGTGAGAGAAAGAAGCCAGACACAAAAGGATATATGTTTTATGATCTTACTGATTTGAAACAATTAGAGTAACTCATAGAATTAGAATCTAGAATATAGTTTACCAGGGGATGGGGTAGGGATAGGAAATGAGAAGCTAAGGCTTAAAATGTACAAGGTTCTAATTTGGAATCATGGAAATGATTTTGGTAATGGATGGTGGTGAAAGTAGCACAAAATTGTGAACACAATTAACAGCCCTGAAATAGATATCTGAAAATATGATTAAAAGGGGAAATGTTAGATCGTATATGGTCACAGAGTAAAAATTTAAAACAATCCATAGAATTACACCACACAGTGAATTCTAAGTTAAACCATAGACTTTATTTAATAGTACAATTATAAAAATGTACTATCATCAATTGTAACAAATGTTCCACACCCAAGGCAAGGTGTTAATAATAGGTTAGTATTTGGGAACCCTGTTTTTTATGCATGATTGTTCTGTAAAACCCACAACTTCTCTAATAATGAAAAAAAAAGTAAATCACAAACAAAGATCACTTGTGTTCCTATACACCAACAATAACCAATTCAAAACATAGTTGATTAAAAGATGCCATACACAATCAAAACAAAAAAATCAAGGCAATGGAAGTAATCATTAAAAGCAGGGGAGTGGATGCAGCTCAAGTAACTGAGCGCCTGCTTCCCATGTACAAGTTCCTGGGTTTGATCCCTGGTACCTCCTAAAAGCAAACAAATTTTAAAAAAACTCTCATTGGGGAGTGTATGTAGCTTAGTGGTTGATATTACTTTCCATGTAGAAGATTCTGGGTTCAATCCCAGTACCTTAAAAAAAAATTAAGCACAATTTTTTAAAGAAAAAATTAATGCATTCATGAAAGACATAAAAGACATCCTAAAATTATGTGATAAGCATGTTTGTGGTTGGGAAAGCCCAATATCTTAAGTTGTAAAAAAATTTTCCCAATACAATTTTAACTTCAATGCATTTTAAATTAAAACCCAGTATGTCTTGAACTCTAACAAATGATTCTAAAATTTAATCTAGTCCTCAGGTTTTTAAACAAAACTGAAAAAAAAAATAGTCTGATAACAAGCAATATTTAACAGACATTTTTCCTTTGTGAAATGTAATTTTGTTAAAAAAAAGTATACTTGCAGCACTGTCCACTAACTATGTAACTCTGGAAAAATGAATTGGCTTCTTTTGTCTTCATTTCCTCAATGGAGGGAAATGGTACCTACCTCAAAGGGTTGATGAAAACCTCATGTGAGAGAACACCTGGAAAGTATTTATCAAATAAAGCCCTAAGTACTTATTAAGGACAAGTTACCATAATTGGAGAAATACAAATATATTGATTCTTAAGCTTTCATTCTTTTCTTCTTTACTTCAGTTAGCTTTGCACAAAATATAACATACAAGTTCATGTTGATTAGAATCAAATTGTTGTTAGCACAGACTTCCACTTCACAAAACTGGACACGTTTTTGAACCACATCTTTCTCTCAGATCCTAAGTCTAGGTGATTTTTTTCTTCCTTTATTTTACAGTTTAGCTGAACGAAACAAGGAAATTAAAGAGTAATGCAAGAATTAAGATGAGATTATGAGTCAAATGGCTTTGGCTAAGCAAATTCTTGCATTACTCTTTAATTTCCTTGTTTCGTTTTGACTTGTTTTCCTATTCAAGCCTCTGCTTTTCCCATCAATGTGAAATTCCAGTTCATGAATTGTCAGCCTTCCTAACAAATTTTCCTTAAGTAATTTCCATGTCCTCTTCATATCTCCAAGTTCAGTCAAGCAATCTGACCTGTTGATCCTCATTTGTTTATAAGCATAGAATCCATTTAAATTTGAAAAGTAAGTGTCAGAGACCATTCATTTTGTTTGTCATCAGTGGGTTTGTATAGTGCTATCAGTGATAAGCTGACCTATAATTAGACAATGGGATTAATGAAAGTGATGCTCAGGGGCTAACCAATTATGCTATTTTGCAAAAGAAAGGTAAGTTTTCCCCTATTGTAGTCATTCTCAGTCCACATTAGTACTTTTACTACACATAGATAATTTTTATTTCTCTTCAGCAATTATCAAGTATTACTTAACATAATCAAAGCCTTGAAATCCTTCCCAGTTCAAAATTATAATTTACTCATATTTTTGTGAAAGCCAACAGCCACTGGACTATATCATTGACAGTAGGACATCCAAGCTAGTTCACAATTTATTTGGAAATCCCCACCAGCTGCTTTGGCTGATGCTAGGTTAATTGCCTTAATTAGCTTTCTTACAATTGCCTTCTTAATCAATCCCTGTGAGGACATCTTAAACTCTTGTTGTAGTTACCTTTTCACTATGTACTGACCATTATAAAGTACCTGTCCAGTCTTTTTGCTCAATTATTCTTGAGGTCTAAAATGAAAGATATAAAACACAGACACACAATCTCATGCACACAAACCTCTGCTCATTGGTTTCATTGTATTTCTCCCCCAGAACTGTGACCTTTAAGGTCTACCCCGCAAAACAGGGTATTTCGACTTTCTAAATTACTAACAATTAGATCTTCCTTTTTCTCCCTTTCTTCTCCCCTGGCTCTCCTAGCCTTCTTTTCTAATGAATGCTTAATTAACATTGGTATACCCTCTTGTTGATGAAGCTTGCAGTTTTCACATTTTGCAACCTGCTGCAATCCTCCCCTTAAAGTGGCTCAACTTTTGGTTGTAAAACTGTGAAACTTTTAGATATTGTTTAAAAGATAGAACAAGACAATTTTAGTTTCCTTTGTTGAGTTTCATGCTACCCAAGATTTTCATAGTTTCAAAAAAACTCATCTCTGCCACTCCCCTATGACCTTGATTTGTCATTCATTGAAAGTGATTAAATTGATCCCACAAGACTCTATTTTCATAAACAAGCCATCTTTGCTGTTGACGAGTAATGCCTTTTGCCCTATAAGATATATTAGATATTTTGATTCATTCTAAATCTTCTTTATAATGGTTCACATAAAATTTAACTATATAAATAATGTTGGGATGTGTGTGTGTGTTTTAGTATATGTGTATGTGTATGGGTTTGTGTGTATGCAGTATTCCAGATTTATGTTAAAAGAGTATGGGGAGCAGATGCAGCTCCATGATTGTGCACCTACTAGCTACTTCCCATGTATGAGGTCCTGGGTTCAGTCCCCAGTACCTCCTGAAAAATAAAAGAGTACAGATAAAATAAAAACAGCATTATTCTGTCATCAATTACCTGAGAAAGAGAAGGAGGCAAAGAGAGTTATTTAAAGAGTTACCAGGGGGGTAAATAATTTTACTGGTGTTAATTACACGTAGTGCTTTGACTTCATTGAAATATATCACTTCTATTGTTTATTTTGTCAGATTCTGAAGATCATGAAACTATTCACCAACAGTTAGTCATCATCTATCTTTTTGCCCCTACCTATTCCCCAGTATTCTCTAGAGGAAAAAAAAAGTTTAATTTTATATAGAGTGCATTAACTTTTTGAGCCATCCCTAGGGCCGAAGAGCAACAGACCTGTGGAAAAGATAATGTGGGACTTACCTTTTGAGGATAAGGTATCAGTGAATAAGAGTGCTCTGGGAAAGAGGTAGGAAGTGCTATAAATTATAATGAGGGACAATGAAGAAGGCAACAATTTGAGTTAAATGGCTCTGAGTGTTTCAATATATATTGAGTTTTGAACAAGCACTAGATTCTATGGTGTACTTTTAAAAAGCCTCGGCCTTTATTCAGAGAGTTGGTAAAAATGATTATTTAAACTTTAAAGAGTAAATCAGTGTATACTATTCACACCTTTCTTCCTAAACATGTTTAGAACTTTGCAAAGCACCAGAATCAGCCTCACAATTGATACAGGTAAATAAGGTAAGAATCAACTAAAAACAAATGAAACAAAGTCTTTGAGTAAGCAGTAAAGTCCTAATACTTTGCATCATCATCACCATTATTATTGCCTGTTATTTTAAGGTTTGTTGTGTATTGGTGTGACGCAAAGTAAATTTAAAAATTCAGAAGCTTGAATTCAACATTCTTTTTCTATTGTTTTTATTTTTTATTTTTGTGACTTTTAAAAATTGTCCTCTTTTAAAGATACTTAGATCACAAAAAATGTTACATTAAACAATATAAGAGGGTCCCATATGACCCACCCCCCAACCCCCCACTCCTTCCATATCAACAATCTCTTTCATCACTGTGACACATTCATTGCATTTGGTGAACATTTTGGAGCACTGCTGCTGCACATGGATTATAGTTTACCTTGTAGATTACACTCTCTCCAGTCCATTCACTGGGTTATGGCAGGATATATAATGTCCAGCATCTGTCTCTGCAGTATCATTTGGGACAACTCCAAGTCTCGAAAATGCCCCCACATCACATCTCTTCTTCCCTCTCCCTGCCCTCAGCAACTACTGTGTCCACTGTCTCCACATCAATGATACAATTTCTTCCTTTCTATTGTTTTTAAGTATAGATGATCAATATAGGTATTATCCAAAACATAGTTATCCCTAAAGAAAGCAAAGATGAAAACACTCTAAGAAAAACAATTAATTGCACTATCTAGGGGACTGATAAGAACATGCCCTCTTAGCTTCTCTATACCATGAGGGGTAATGCAGTCCTCCTACCTTCTTTGCACACCAGAATGTTAACTACAATTGTCATTTAGGGTTCCCCTGGCTTAGTCATTGACAATACTGTTATAATAATACCTGGTGGGAACCCTTGAGTTAGGTACTTACAGAGAATAAATGCACACTATGGAATGAAGTTTCAATATAATTTACTATACCATTAATTTAAGCAAAATGGGATGCGATAAGCAATATATAATATGCACTGGGTTTTGAAAATCTAATTTCTTCTCCCTCAATCTGGCATGGCTATAAGAAACTGTGTCTGCTGTATGTCAGCCTTCTCTGTTTTTTCCATCATGTCAGTTCTGCAGATTCTCTTTCGTGTCTCCCAGAGTGTGCCCAGGATGATCGCTGGCTTGAGTCAAGATCTGTATTATTAATTGCAGAGAAATCTGATCCTCAGCTTGAGCAGTTACTCAGAGTTCTGATCTTTAAAAGAGAGTCTTCACCACCTGTAGAAGGAAGAAGAGTTACTTTGTGCCCTCTACTGCTTAGAGATCAGGGATGATTTTTCTTTATTTTGTAGAGCAGCAATTCTCTGACTCCTGCAGCACATTCTCTGAGATTGTTTATCTTTGCTGCCCAAAATACTTTGTTCAGCTTTGCTTCTTTTTGATCTGTTTGTGAAACTCTCCCCTAGTGTTTCATTTCACCGAGAGTGATGGAGTGGGATTTATCCACACTGCTTATGACAACAAGAGTTGATGCCCCCCATACATATAAGCCGAACAGGATTTCCCATTAACTCTGTAATACCCAAGGAACAACATGGAACACTTGTTTTAGCTGTAACTAAAAGGATCTTTTTTCACACCCATGTCATAGATGCTACATGTGTATCAAAGTGCTGGGAATTTCCCCCTCTAACTCTCTTTCAGAGCCCCTTTGTTTAGTGTTATTTATCAGGCTTTTGAGCCATGGCTTTCCTTGCTGTCAGATCACTTCTGTCAACAGTGCAAGCACTTAGAGTTCACTGCAAATCAGACCCACTTAGAACAGTGCTAGTCACTCTTACATGCCACTACAGACCTGGTTCTTAAAATGCTTAAACTTTAATTATGCAGAAATTTTCATTTATGCATTATACCTTCTTCTCTGATGATGTCAAATAAGTGAGTTTTCAGCAAATGGTAATAGTTTTTAAATTATGTTGTAGTTTGGCAAAAATTACCTTTTGTAGGTAAACTAACCTGTACCAATTGTTGAAATTTTACACTGGCAACCAGAATTGTCTTTCTAGAAATACCCCCAAGGAACTCCATGGCCCATTTCAAAAAACAGTCATTGTTTAAAGGGTTTCCCACAAGACTGAGTATGTTATTCTGATTATTTAAGTATTTTCAGTTCAGCAAGTCACAGAACACCAGGATTGGCCCCTGCTTCTCCACCTCTACGTCTCTGTGTGTCCTATTTCTATTTGTTCCTGTTCAATATAACTATGAAGTCTCAAAAAGTCATTTGAGGCATCTGTACTTGTTCTTATAACTATGCAAGATCCAGTTTGTAAAAATGTTTCCTTAGTTTTAAGTGGAATCTAGATAGCTGAGGGATTACTACAAGATGTCCTTTATGGAAACATAGTAAGTCTAGCTATAGGGGTTTACATTTGAAAATGATGGCATTCCCTGCCCTTGGAGTATTAGATAACCCACACATCAAATAGCCCACAAGGAGATGAAAATATTTTAAGAAGTACATAAATGACTTTGTATCTCATTGTGTCATGGTCTGGGGTTGTTCAGCTCCCCCTACCATTGTTTCTGTTGTGACTCATATGACAGGTGGCATTCATATGCTCAACACACTCCCAGGGCATATCCTGACTTCTGCACAACACTCAACATTTATAGTGAAGCCAGGCACTGCAATAATTCATAGTCAACACAGTTATTAAAATGGAATCAATATCTGTTGTTCCCTGTGCACCCATAAAGACTGGGCATTAAGTACAAATAATTAATGGCAAAAGCCTTGAACTGACATCTTTCCAAAGAAAATATCAAATGGCCAGAAAGGACATGAAAAGATGCTCAAAATCATTAGCCACCTAGGAAATGCTAATCAAAACCACAATGAGAGGATGTTCTCATATTTGTAGTATTAACCACAGTCCGTCATCCACCATGGCTTTTGCTGTGTTATATGGTCCTGTGCCTTTACCATCTGTCATGAATTATAACAAACATACAATATGAAAACATGGTGTTCACAATAGAGTGGTTTGTGAAAAAAATCCACTGAATGTAAACTGTGTACTATAGTTAGCAGTAATAATTTGATGATATTCTTACATCATTTATAACAAATGTTCCAAACCAATGCAAGGTGTTGGTATTGGAATCCTGTGTGTTATACATGATTGTTTTGAAAAATCACAACTTCTCTAGTTTAAAAAAAGTCCACTAAAAAAAAATCACACTATGAAATGTCATTTCATATCCATTAGAATGGCTGCTATTAAAAATTTCAAAATAACAAGAGTTGGAGAGGATGTAGAAAAATAAGAATACTCATTCATTGATGGTGGCAATATAAAATGGTGCAGCCACAGTGGAAGATGGTTTGGCATTTTTTCAGAAAGCTTAGTATAAAAATATCATATGGCCCAGCAATCCAATTTTTGGTATATAGCCAAAAGAATTGAAAGCAATGACTTGAAAAGATATTTGCATTCAATGTTTGTCACAGTACTATTAAAAATTTCCAAAATATGGAAGCAATTCAAGTGTCCATCAACTGAAGAATGTGTAAATAAAATGTGATATATACATTCAATGGAAAATTATTCAGCCATAAAAGGGAATGAAGTCTTAATACCTGCAATAACATGGATGAACCTTGAAGACATCATGTTGAGTGAAATAAGCCATACACAAAAGACATATTTTATGATCTCACTGATTTGATATAATTAGAATAAGCAAACCAATAGAGTCAGAATGTAGAATACATAGATTACCAGGGTACAGGGTGGGGATAGGGAATGGAATTTATGTCTTAAAATGTACAGGGTTGCTATTTAGAATAATGGAAATGTTTTGGGAATAGATGGTAGTGATGGTAGCACAGCACTGTGAACACATCTCACAGCACTGAAATATATATCTGAATATCAATATGATTAGATTGTTTTTATGGTAACAGAATAAATTTTTAAAAATCCATGTAAGTACACTATACAAACAATGAACCCTAAGTTAAACCATGGGCTTTAATTAATAGTACAATTATAAAAAATGTCATCTCATCAATTGTAGCAAATGTTCCACACCCATGCAAGATGTTGGTGGTGGGGTGGTAAATGAGAATCCTGTACTTTATGCATGATTGTAAACCCACAACTACTTTAATGAAGAAAAAAAGTCACAGGAAAGCTCATGGCATCCTTGCTGGCCCATCCCTACACCCTTCCCAGCACAGCGTGGAACCAGCCATAATGTGCTAACATTATGAGTCCCTGGCCCGGATCTCAAAGGAACAGAATAACTCTTATATGCCCATTTGAGTGCCTGACCTATTTGTCATGCCAGTATATTTGGTGGTAGCCTGAAAGTCTGAAACCAGCAAAACTGTCTGGGCTCACACTCCAAAAACTAGCCCTGTAAGCAGAAGCATATATAAGAAAAACTTATGTCAAAAAGGCTTGAAGCAAAGGATTCCCTGTATTAAGTCATAAAATAGAGTAGGTGTAGGTGGGAAATGTTAGTATATTTCATTGGGAGTAGAGGGAGCTTTAAATTTCCTGTAAATGGGTAAATTCCTAAGTCAGGAGAAAGCACAAGCCCAGGATAAGATTCGGCCTTAGAAAAGACAGAGAAGACCCTGCATTTAACATTTATCTCAGGCAGATCTTCTTCTTCTTTTTTGAGAAATGCTGATTTTAATTAGCCATAAGGTCCACTCCAGGTATACATCAGATGACAGAGACTGATCTTCTTGATAGGAGTGCTAAACTCTGAAGGAGAGCAACAGTTAATGCACAGCCAATTTGAAAAGATTGTGAAAGGTGTTTTTTTTTCCACATTGAACTTGTTTGTTTTTGTTACTTCCTGGCACTCTGTCATATCACTAGCTGGATAAAAGGAATTAAATTCCAGAGTTAACACTTTAAAATATCAAAATGTACAATGTGCAAGGAAAAAAATTACAAGTCAAACAAAGAAATAGGAAATTATGGCCCATACAAAGGAGCAAGACAAAAATCCAGAAAATATCAACAAAGGAAAACAGATGTTGAAAATACAAGTCAAAGCCTTAAAAAAAAAAAAAAGTCAATATGCTGAAGGAGACAAGGGAAAACACAGGGGGAAAGAAACTAAGGAATATCAGGGAAACAATGAAAGAACAATGTGAGAATCTTAATATAGATATAGCAATTTTAAAAAGAACAAAACAGAAGTACTTACATTTAAGACCACAAAAACTGAAATGGAAAATTCCCTAGAAGGTTTAAACAGCAGATTTGAGCTGGAAGAGGAAAGAATAAGTGAACTTAAAGACAAGACAGGGAAGTGGATGTTGCTTGACTGTTAGAGCTTCTGCCTACCATATAGAAGGTCTAGGGTTCAATATCTAGGGCCTCCTGGCCCATGTGGTGAGCTCGCATGCATGGAGTGCTGCCATGCTCATGGAGTGTCACCCTGCACAGGGGTGCCCCCTGCAAAGAAGTGCCCCCCACGCAAAGACTGCAACCCCATGCAGGAGTGCAGCCCACCCAGGGTTGCTGCCACCCCATGGAGAGATGAAGCAGTAAGATGATGCAACAAAAAAGAGACACAGAGAAGGGACAATATGAGAAACAGCAAACTAGGGAGCTGAGGTGGAGCAAGAGAGTGATCACCTCTCTCCCAATCCAGAATGTCCCAGAATGGATTCCTGGAGCTGCCTATAATGAGATTACAATGACAGAGAAGAACACACAGTGAATGGACACAGAGTGCAGACAATAGGGGGGGAGGGTAGGAGGGAGAAATAAGGGGAAAAAAAGACAAGACAATTGAAATGATTCAGGCTGAGGAATAGAAAATAAAATGATTTGAAAAAGCAAACAGAGCTTAAAAGACCCAAGGGGCACTTTAAAGAATGCCAATATACACATTATGGTGGTCTCAGAAGGGAAAGAAAGAGAGAAGGCAGGAGGAATATTCAAAGAAATAATGGCAGAAAACTTCACAAATTTAGCTAAAGACATGAGTATGAAAAATTCAAGAATCCCAAATGAACCCCAAACAGAAAAAGCTTGAAGAGAATCATGCCTAGACACATTCTAGAGCAACTGTCAAATGCCAAGGACAAGAAGAGAGTTCTGAAAATTGCAAGAGGAAAGCAAGGTGTTATGTACCAGAAGTCTCAGTAATATTAAAAGCCAAGATCCCATTAAAAATCCACAGGGGCAAGAAGTCAATGGGATGAAATATTTAAAGTGGTGGGGGAAAACCCATAATTGCCAACAAACAATTTTATAGTCTGTGAGACTCTTTTTAAAAAAATGAGGGTGATATTGAGACATTCTCAGATCAAAAACAAACAAAAAAGCTAAGGACATTTGTCACCATTAGACCTGCTAAAGAGGAGTTCTCTAGATTGAAAAGAAAGGACTCTAAACAGTGGATCAAAGCTGCATGAAGAAATAAAGACCTCTGGTAAAGGGAACCATATGGCTAATTATAAATGTCAGTGCTGTTGTATGTTTTGATATGTAACTCCACGTCTTCTTATGGGTGCTAAAATTAAAATGCATAAAAGTGATAATAAATATATACTTTTGCACATGCATATATAAAGGTATAATTTGTAACAATTGTGTCTAAAAATGTTTGAGAATGGAGGGGTATAGGAAAGATTTGTGAGTATGCTATTGGAGTTGTATAAGATCAAAGATAATTGTTCTAGATTTAGGATATTAAATTTTAGCCTCATGCTAATCAAAGAGAAAATATATGAAAAATATATACAGGAAGAAATGAGAAGGGACTCAAAATGTAATAAAAGAAATTCCAAGAATCGACACCAATCTGGCCCAAACTCTTCCAAAATATTGAAAAGGAGGGAATACACCCTAACTCATTCTATGAGGCCAGCATCACCCTCATACCAAAGCCAGCTAAAGATACCACAAGAAAAAATATTACAGATCAATATTCCTTACAAATATATATGAAAAACCCTCAACAAAATGCTAGCGAATTGAATCTAAGAGCATATTAAGGGAAGCGGATGTGGCTCAAGTGATAGAGCTTCAACCTACCATATGGGAGGACCTGGGTTCAATCCCTGGGGCCTCCTGGTGAAAAAGAAGAAAAGAAAGCATGCCTGCATGGCAAGTCAGTGCCCACATGAGTGCCTGCATGGTGAGCCAGCCAGTGCCCCACAAGTGAGTCATGCTGCAGGATGATGACACATCAAAAGAGAGACAAGGGGAGAGTCAAGGTGAAGCACAGCAGAAACCACGAACTGAGGTAGCACAGTTAGCAGATAACCTGTCTCTCCATCACAGGTCTCCAGGATCGGATCCCGGTGAATCCTAGAGGAGAGAAAATGAGAAGAGAAGACAACACAGACAACAAAAACAGCAGGACAGGAGGAGGGCAAAGGGGGATAATAAATAAATCTTTTTAAAAAAGAGCATATTAAAAGAATTGTACACCTTTATCATGTGAGATTTATACCAAATATGTAAGTGTGGATCAACATTAGGAAATCAATTAATGTATTATACCACATTAATAGAACAAAGGAAAAAAAAAACATGTTGATCTCAAGTGACAAAGAAAAGGCATTTCACGAAATCCACTGCCATTCTTGACTGAAAACTAGGAATAGAAGGAAACTTCCTCAATATAGTACAGGGCATGTATGAAAAACCCACAGCTATTATCATAGCTAATGGTGAAAGATTGAAATCTTTCCCTCTAAGATCAGGAACAAGTCATGGATGCCTGCTATCACTGCTGTTATTCAACATTTTATTGGAAATTCTAAGCAGAGCAATTAGGCAAGAGAAAGAAATAAAAGGAATTCAACTTCGAAAGGAAGAAGTAAAACTTTTCCTATTTGCAGATGCCATAATCCTATATTTAGAAAATCATGAAAAAATCTACAGAAAAGCTACTAAATACTTCAGTAAAGTGGCAGGGCACGGCAAGACCAACATGCAAAATATTAGTAGTATAGATATACCTCATTTTATTGTGCTTTGTTTTAATGTGCTTCACAGATAATTGTGTGTTTTACAAATTGAAGTTTTGTGGCAACCCTGCATCAACAAATCTATTAGCACCATTTTTCCAATAGCAAGTGTTCACTTAGAGACTCTGTCACAGATTAATTAAGGTATGTACATTGTTTTTTTTTAGACATAATGTAATTGCACACTTAATAGAATACAGTATAGTGTAAACATAACTTTTTAATGTACTGGTAATCCAAAAAGTTCATGTGCCTAGCTTGATTGTGATATTTACTTTATTGCAGTGGTCTGGAACTGAGTCTGCATTATCTCCAAGGTATGCCTATATTTTTATACATTAGTAAAGAACAACATGAAAAGGAAATCAAGGAAAAATTCCTTTTACAATAGCAACTAATAGAAACAAATATATAGGAATAAATCTAGCCAATGATGTAAAGGATTTATTCATGGAAAAATCAGATATTACTAAAAGAAATCAAGGAAGACCTAATTAAATGGAATGATATTTTGTGTTCAAGGTTGGAAGACTTAAGAAGTCAACTCTACCCAATGTGATTTATAGAATAAACACAATCACAATAAAAATTCCAACAGCCTTCTTCAGAGAAATTGAAAACTCAATCAAAAAATTTATATGGAAGCATAAGGAGCCCCAAATAGCCAAAACCTTCTTCAAAAAGAAGAATGAAGTTAGAGGGCTAACTCTTCCAAGTTTTAAAACTTATTTCAAAGCCACAGTAGTCAAAATATTGTGGTGCTGGCACAGGACAGTTATATAGACCAATGGAAGAGAATTGAGAGTTCAGAAATAAATCCTCGCATTTATGGCCAATTTATTTTTGTCAAGAGTCCCAGGTCCACCCAATGGGGGAAAACAGTCTCTTCAACAAATAGTACTGTACAATTAGATATCCATTTACAAAGAATGGAAGTGGACCCCTACCTCACACCACAATAAAAAATGAACCAAAATGTATCAAAGACATAAATAGAATAATCAAAACTCTAAAACACCCAGAATAAAACATAAGGAAGCATCTTTAGTACCTTTTGTTAAGCAATGGTTTCTTACACTTTACACTAAAAGCATGAACAGAGAAAGAGAGAGAGAGAGAGAGAGAGAGAGAGAGAGAGACAGAGAGAGAAACATAAATGGGACATCATCACAATTAAAAACTTTTTTGCATCAAAGTGCTTCATCATGAAATATAAAGTCAATCCACAGACTGGGAAAAATACTTGGAAACCTCATATTGATAAAGGTTTAATTTCCAAAATGTATAAATCCTACTCAACAATAAATAGTTAAAAAACCCAATTAAAATAATGGGCAAAACTTAGGCATTTCTCCAAAGAAGGTATATAAATGATCAAAAGCACATGAAAAGATGTTCAATATCATTAGTCATTAGGAAAATGCAAACCAAAGCAACAATGACATACCATCTTATGACTACTAGAATGACTACTATTTTAAAAAATGTGAAAAGTAGCAAGTGTTAGGGAGGATGTAGAAAAAGAGGAATACTCATCCATAGTTTGTGGGAATATAAATGGTGCAGCCCTTGTGGAAAACAGTTTGGCAGGTCTTCAGAAAGTTAAGTATAGAATTACCGTATGACCTGGCAATCCCACTTCTATGTATATACACAAATGAATTGAAAATGGGGACTCAAACGGTTATGCTCATAGTGGCATTATTCACAATTGCCAAAAGATGGAAGTAACACAAATATCCATCAATAGATGAATGAGCAAATGAAATTGTTTTGTATATACTATGGAATATTATTCAGCCATCAAAAAGAATGAAGTTGTGTTCCATGTGATACCATGGAATAATCCTGAAGACATCATGTTGAGTGGAATAAGCCAAACACAAAAGGACAAATATTGTGTGATCTCACTGACTCGAAATAATTAGGATAAAAAATTCATAAAGTCAGACCCTAAAATACAGTTCACTCATGATTGGGGTGGAGTAGGGAGGGCAGAGTTAATGCTAAGTTCAGATAGAGTTTCTGGTTGAAGTGATGGAAAATACTTGGTAATGGATAGTGGTTGATTGTAGCACAAAATTATGAATGTAATTAACACCACTGAATTACATATTTGAATATGTTTAAAAGAGGAAATTTTAGGTTGTATATATGTCACTAGAATAAAAGTTAAAAACCCATAAGACTGTACAACACACATAAACTATGGACTATAGTTAATAGTACAATTACAATAATAATTGTTTTGTCAACTCTAAAAAAGGAATCTTGCTAATATAAAGTGTTAATAATTGGGAGAACTGTGTGTGAGAGGGGGATATATGGGAACTCTGTCTTTTCTGTAGGATTTTTCTGTAAACCTACAACTTCTCTAATTAAAAAAAATATGTGTGTTTTCTGTCTTCTAATTTATGTATTGATTTTGTAATAATATGTTGTCCTAAAAACATAAAATAGAGGAGCCTGCCCTATAATTGAAAATTGTCTGGGATATTTGGAGTACAAAAGTTACCACCAGTGTGCTACAGCAGCTAATAAAAGAGATGATAATTTAGGTTGTCTAAATAACAATAGAATTTCAAATGATGGTGTATCACAGAACTGTAGACCCACTTGGTAGTGGAGTATGCAGCTATAAGAACCATATTTCACTAATAAGTATAAAAACACATATGTATAATTCAGAGGATGAAAAATAGTCATATAAAGAAAAGTTGTAATAGCTTGAGATATTTAGCCCCTAGAATTGACAACTTCGATCTGGGGAGAACAAGCAAGAATAACTGTATTTGAAGGATAGCAGAATGAAATAAAATTTTATTATCGCTGTAAGTTTTAATTAAAAGACTAGAACAAATGGGCAGAAGATTCATTCAAGAACATATTCAGAAGGATTTTCTAACACTTCAAAAACTGTGTAGCAGGCTACATTGGAAATAAACGTATGCCCTATCATGGGCCTTTTTGGATCTTCCTATGCAAATGATTGAAAATCCAGTCCCAAACTATGCTAATAGAAAGGCAGATTTATTGACTGAGCAATGGTGACTTTTGTCTAGCCTCAGTCACTCGGACTAGATGCAGGAGCTCTGATGATATGCACAGGACCCCTTTACCCTACTTTCTTTTGGTTTCAATCTCAGAGGAGTTGAGTTTCATGGTGACAAAATGATGACGCCACTTTAAAACACACATTCTCTAATTCACATTCAAGGAAAAGAACCTTATTACCAACAGTGGCATGAAATTCTCAGACTAATTCCCCTTAGCCATCATTGGCCCCTGTTTCCAACTGGTATGGCCAGGTGGGATAGGATAGTTATATTATTACTTAAGCCAATCAGGGCTCCCCTCTCACTTAGCTGAGGAGGATCAAATTGAGACAAACCTCCTGAGCTGACAGTATGGTTCCTCAAAGGTAATTCAGGCTAATCTTTACCAGGAAAAAGATGACTCGCTAATGGACTGCAAAAATAACAGATGTCTATTAAAACTGGAGTGACAAGTGTAACTAAATGATTTCTTCTGATCCTACCAATATCACATTTCTCTAAGATTATGATTCAAATTTGCATTTGGCACTGACATTTTCAGGAAGTGAAATGCCAAGGGAAAAAAGGAAGGAACTATTGGTGAATTCCAGGAAGATATTATCAAGCTACAACAGGATATTGGAAAGCTGTGCAATGGACAATAAAGGCATTGAACGAGGAAACAATTTTAAACACGGTAGACCCTACACAGTTGTGAGATTTTGAATTTTGAAAAAAATTGAGATTTCATCAGCTACCCTCTATCTCTCCCAGAAAGCATTCTAAGCATTTTCAGTCTTTACTGAATCAAGTATGCATTCCATGAAGCCTCAGTGTAGGATCTGTGTGTTTCTCTGCTTACATACCACTCCCCTGATCCCACCCCTTGCCTGACAGTATGCAGAAGAAAAAAAAAAAGAAACTATCACTCAAAACAGAGCCTTCCCCTAACCCCACCAACACACACAGGGTCCACATATGCTCATAGGGTCCACATATGCTCATACATTTTCAAAGCTTCTAAAAATGTGATCAGTCATAGATTATTTAGGTTTGACAAACCCCTTTCAAAATTCATGTGATCCCTAAAAGGGTTAAGGCTCATTCACACTCAGAGTAAATTGCTTTAATGAGATAATCAGATCACTAGCTCCTTAGGAGCCAGCTCAGCAAAACTTCTCCTACAAATTTGCAAAAATTTTTTGAGAGTGCGAAAGGAGGTGGAGAGTACAACGGTTTGGGAGCCCATGATGATTTGTGTTAAGCTTTGGACAGCAAGAGATCACTTAAGGAAATGCAGGGGAAGGCAAAGGGAGGATGGAAACCCAGAAAAAAAAAAGGGTTTTAGGAAGAGGAACAGATGCTGACAATTCTGGGGAAAAGCATTGTCAGCTGCTATATGGACCAGCTGGAAAACAGAATATTTCTGCTTCCCCCAAGTCACTGCATCTCCTCTTAATGTCCCTTCTAATGCAAAGAGGAAGAAAAAAATAAACAGGAAAAGACAGAAAAGAGGAAGGGTTTTCATTCATGTGCCCATCTCCTTCTTCCTTTTTATTTTCAAAGCTCTTTCAGCTTATAAACCTTGGGGATTTTCCTTTTTAAGATAGCTACATTCTATGATAACTACATTTAGGAGAACTACATGCCCTTGTACAAAACCTGAGTTCATTTGCCCTATATGTGGTTCTGGTTGATGAACCTTAAATGAGAAGAAATGGAGCTAGACAAGGTCTAGAGAAGGGCAGATAAAATGATCAAAGGACTAGGAAAGAGTGCTGCATGGGAGCAGATTAAAACAATTACTTTTCTTCATTCTAACCTCTATGAAAATATGAAGGATTCAGATAAGGAAAAACAGACTGGATTGCCAGAACCTAAGTACCACAACCATGGGGAAGCCACAGAAGCTAGCAAGTAAGGAAGAAATGAATAAAAGATAGTAAGTCTTTACATAGCGGGTCTATTTATGCAATGCCTCACTCTTAATTAGTAGAATAAACTCGGCAAATTTAAAATGGTTTGATAAGGTGGTAGTTGAAAAATCCATATTGCATTATCATAACAGGCCAGATCATGTGTAGCAGTGGAATTTTTTTACATGGATACCTTAAAATATTGACTTTCCAAAATGTTTGATCATCAGACTCACCTAGGGATACTTTTGAAATAAATATGGTTTTCATAACTCTACTTCAGACTTACTAAATTAGAAATTCTGAGAATAAGTCCCCAGCATGTATATTTTTAAAGGATTTCCTAACTGACTCTGATACTCTGTCTAAAAGTGGCCCTGCTGTCCTGGAAGGCAGTGCTATGTGGTGGGAAAGTAGCAACGTCTATGAGATCGGGAAGGCCTAGATTTAAATGCTGGCTCTGTTTCTCAGAGTCTGAGTCAGACACATGAGCCTGGTTCTTGTCTCAGAGGATAGTTCTTCGAGGATCGGATGTATGCAGGTGCTGCATAAACATTAGCTTGCGTGTCTACTCCACCTTCCAAATGGATCATGTGGATTTCCATGTGCAGAATCCTAGGCTAGTGAGACTGTAATTAAGTGCATTGGTGGTTCTTACACATTCATCTGTTTGTCTCTGAGATAGGGAGAAGATGAGTGTGCAGAAAAGCACACTACAGGCATTTCATCTTTTTCTCTCTGCTCTACCTCTTCCACACTTCCAGTTTCAGGAAGAATAATGAAAAAAAGAAAAATATATTTCAGAACTACCAGATTTCATTTACTGTTTTCAGATCATTTATCAGCATTTTGGGGTTTTCCTTCCTGTTGAGGCCTGTACCTTCTATAGTAGTTTATTGACATTTCTTTTGAAAGTAAACTAAACTTAAAACTAAAGGGAAAAACAAATCAGTGGGGATCTCAAAATGTGTGAAATCCTATTGGGTTATGGTGTGCACTGAAGCAGCTGGTGAGGAAACAGAAGATTCCCTACCAAGTTGCAGTTCAGATCTAGGGAAATAAGAGAGAGAGGAAAGCCAAGGGATGTGATGAGAAGAATGGGGAGGGAGGGATAGGTAAGAAGGGGTTTCCTTCAAGAATCAGGTGCAAGTAGGCCAAATGCAGCTGTACAGTGAAAAAGAGAAATTGCTGAGCTGCTTGGAGATTAAGGAGAGATAATCCGAGATATGTGCAGGGGCTAGGATAGAAATCTGCCCCAGGGCCCAGCTCGCCATAAACCTGCTACTGGTTCTTGAGGACAAACAGGTGTTTTCAACCCTACTTCCTTGAATGGAAACACAGACCTGCAGGAAGTTCCACCTTGTGGGGTGAGCAGACAATAATGGGGAGGTAATGAACCCATCATACTGTTTCTTCCTTAATGTATTTCCATCGGCTGTTGTGTCATTTTCCCAACTCTCTCTTTCCTCAGAAACCATTTCATTTGGTGCCTCCCCGGGATTCTGTACAACAATCTCTATTATTCATGTCTGCTCCAGGTCCATAACTAGTTATTAAGGAAGAGACATGCCTAAATGGATGGAAGTGGTAGTTTTCCATTGGAATTATAGTGACCACCCAAAATTCAAGTCCAAAGGTGCTCAGTTCCCATATTCTAGATTCAGAGAGTTACCAGAAATTGTGATTAGATACTACATTGAGGAACTGACTAAGAGGAAACTCCGAGAGGAGGAGGAATCAATCCAGCGTCCACTTCTCCACTTACACACACTCACACACACACATATACATACATATCCTGTAAGGTAGGGTTTCTTAACCTTTTTTGTTCCATGGATCCCTTTGCCAGTCAGATGAAAACCATGAACTCCTTACTAAGTCCACACTATGTTGTGTATTATTCAATAAACATATCACACTTCCACCTACATGTCCCCACAAGAATAATGGTTTTTAGAATTTTACTTCAAGCTCTTGGACCCCTTGTTAAGAACCCCTGACGTGAGGTAAAGAAGATTGGGAATCATAAGTAGGAAAATGTGATTGATCTTGTAAAAGCACAGGTCTATTTTATTCTCTTGTTGGTTGTCCTCTGACATGTGTCTTGCTAATCTGACCTTGGCAACCTGAATCAGTAGTAATTGGAGAAGATGAGAAAACTGAGCATTAACCTCAGAGGGGCTTCTGTGGAGGCGGGAAATTAAGACATGGGTTGTTTGAGTCAGAACTGTATTTCCCATCTCAGGGAACTGAATAATGGGGAAATGCTAGCTTGTCCAAAGGTATATGCAAGCATTCCTTCAGATAATTAGCTTTTGGTCACTTGCCACACAGTAGGTTTTTGACAACCAGTGGTAACAGCCAGAGAAACAAAAATAACCGCTATCAATGGGATTACGTGGAGTAACAAAACCCTCCCCATCCCTCTGGGGGAGAGGCATGAAGAAGAGGAGGGAAAGATGTGCAAGGAACAAGTGGTTTCTCTTCCCCCTTCTCCTCCCTTACTATCTACACATTCACATTCAACCACCAGAGGTAATTTGTGCTGGGCTAGGAAGGAGAATTTTTCATTGAATTTGAGACTGAATGGAAAGGGGTATCCGGAACAAGACTGTCTTGATAGCCACAAGTGACTGAGAAGTAATAGAATTAGGGCTTGTTTTTAGGCCAATATTTCATTTCAGGAGGATAAAGCATCTTTACAGGAGCATAAATGAAAAAACAAAACAAAACATTTTTCACCTCACTGGGGTCCCTTAACAAATGAGTTCTACAAAATTAACCAAAGCCAGAGCTGGTCCTCGAGGATGTTACATTTTAACACGTGATATTAGACATACACTTGTCTGAAGAGATGGCATTTGAGATGGGACTTGGAGCATGAATTGGCTTTCATCAAAGCAAAATATGGTGTGTTGGAAAGAAAGAACACTTTTAATAAATGGAAGAACATGAGTAGAAACTGAAAATTAGAAAATGCAGCACATTATTTTAAAAACTGGTTCCAATTTGAGTTAACAGGAGCTGGTGGTGAGAGGGAAGTCTAAAGAGAAGGGGAAAGGGCCCTTAAGGAGATGACACTTAACTTGGAAAAGAAGAAAAGGGTGCTTTGTCATCTCTACTCTGTTCAGGAAAAAGAACTCTAATTTAAACATTAGAATATTAAAGACAAAGATAAATCACTTTTACCAATACCTAGATCACATGAAATCTACAGAGTTTGAGATACACCATAGATAGTCAAGAATTTCTTTAAAAGTCTGGATTTTAGAGTCAGGCAGTCTGAGTCCATTTTCTGACTGTGTGACTTTAGGCAAGTTATTAAGATTTCTGTGCCCTGGTTCTTCATCCATAAAACTGGGATGCTAATAGGATCTACCTCATGAATTTGTTCTTATAATTTGAAAAGTTAAAACACGTAAACCACTTAGAGGGTGCCTGATACATTGTAAAGGCCATACAAGTGTTGAAAATAGATCAGGGTCATTTTTTAACTGCTGCAATAAAGTCTAACATATGAATATGCCATATTTTATTTAGCTATTGCCCCCATTGATTGACATATTGGCTGTTTTCTAATTTTGCATTATTACAAATAATCCTACAATAAACATTTGATCAACTTATAATTCTGAAAACATGTTACAACTGATACGGCAAATGCAACTATTGTAATAGATGCTTTTGAAATCACGCTGACGTTAAGAACTTAACGTACCTTCTTTCTGATTTCCACACTTGAGATCATTTCTCCCATCTCTGAAATCAGTTGAGAGAAGCTGTATCCCAAAGATTTAATGAGGTTATGTCCCTTTTAACTGTCAGGAGCTCTCCATCTCTACACTGATATTCTTTAGAATTGTTGATAATTAATCAGGAGCATCAGTGGTGAAATGGCACATAGATATCACTCCAACCCTTCAATCTGTGGCTTTAAAAGGAGATTTTTCTCCCAGTCTGCTGGCCTGTCATTGCCAAGCTTTCCTCTTATTAACCTTGAAGTCACACAGACCAGCCTCTTCTGTGATTTCATCATATTTCCCATCTGAAGAGATGTGATCACACTCCAAATAAAATAAAATAAGAGGACTATAGCACCCCCACACAGAGGCAGGTCACAAATTTTATTTAAAAATTTTTTTTTTCCCAATAGAACTTTCTGCCCCACCTGTCAAGGCAAGCCTTTTTGGGTCTTTATAGCACACCAGTTTGCCTATAATTATATTTTGGCCTATAACATTTTAATATTAAATTTGTTCATGAAGTTCCTTTTCTGATGAAGCCAGTCTTTGCTGAGCTTTTTTGGAAATGGAGTTATTTGTTCCTTTAATTTTTCATTAAATTTCACAACAGTGATACCTTGATTAATAAGCAGTGGTAAAACAAAAATTTTAAAAATCTTCCCAACATCTCTAGAAACTACACAAAGCAGAAAAGCCTCTTTGTTAGATCAGTTTTTCCTTAGATTTAGCAGAGGGCGTGGCTCACAGTGCTGACCCGAGGCAAAATGGTGAAGGCAATGAAGTTTGCTTACACGTCCTAGGCTTTCTCAGTCAAAATTCAGTAATTCCTTGGCTGTTTCAAGTTACAGCTGTTTTCCTGTTTTCTATAACCCTGTATTCTTCCCATAACTATAAATAGCAGAGTATTGAGACAGTGGGAAGACTTCCAGGAGCGGGCAATAATACATAAGGATAGGAAGTGGGGGTCAGAAGGGCCAGAGCATGACCTAGGCATGGGGCAGGGAAGAGTTCATTGAATTGACAGAGCTGACTATCCATCAGCAGTGAACATTTGAGTAAAATGCTGCTTGCTGTTTTATTTCCAAACCAGCAGAAGCTGAGGGTCAAACCAGACTGTGGAACCAGACTTCAAGGTACATTCGTTGAAACTGCTCATTAGAAACTTCCGAGCCTGGCTTGGAAAGGAATACACAGACCCAGGATCAAGCAGTTAGCAAGTCTGCCAGGGCTGTAAAACTCTGGAATACCTAAGTGCAGTTCATAAGAGCAGGCAGATCAGTTGTTCCATGGCAAGTAACACTGACCATTTTTTTTTAACTGGATAGGGATTGGAATCCCTTTCACTCAGTTGTATGAAATTCTTGGGTCTTTTGTGATCCTAGAGAATTGGAGACAGTCCTTTCCTCTTTACCTGGGGTCACTGCCACCATTAGCATAGCTCCTTCTGAAATGCATGATCTCTGATAAACTCTAGCCCTTTCTGTGTGCTGAAGGCTGTGTGTCAAGAAGGAGGCCCTGATGGCCCTTGGAGCAGGACACTGAACACACAGGCCCCTGAACCTTCACCGCCACCCCCCAAAAAAACACAACTAACAATTCTGAGATGCTGACCCATGCCATCACACCACACCTCAGTGTATTAGAAAGTAAAGCCACTACAACTATCATAGGAGAGACCCTTTCCAATCAAAGTAGCCTCCTAGGTTCCATCCCCTTCTTGTAGGATTCCTTGGTTATTTTTGTCTTCTTTCAGGGTCTAACTTTCAAAAACAACACCCTATACCCTGTCATCTAAAAAGCTATTGACACTTACCTAGGTCAAATGTATCCAGAATTAGGAGCAGATCTTAGCCTTTCTTGCATAAAAGAGAAATCCCTTTTCATTATTTTTGTTAATTATGCCATAGTGGAAAGATATCAATTTATCTAACAGTTCACCTTTTATATATAGTTTCCTTTTCAGCATTTTCTGTTTGTGAAATGGGCTGATTCCATCCTTTCCCTATGAAAGTTTAGAACCAGGGAAAATGTGGGGATATTCCGTGGGATTTTATTTATTTGCTTGTCAGTCTGTTTTCTGTTTCGAATGACACACACCATGTAATTCCATATCCCCATGACTAGCCTGTCATGAAGAGTCAACCTGATGTAGTAATTAAGGGTCCCAGGAAAGCATGACAAATGTTGGTATATTTAGAGGCTCCTAGAGGTCTGATACAATGACCTCCTAGAGTGTAAGGGTTTTTGCCACCAGCTTCTGCTACCAGGAGACTTTTGTGCTCTGTCACAATTTTGTCTGTAAGTCCCCACCCCTTACTCGGCATAGTCTTTTCCTGCCTCAGCTGTGTTCAACACTTCCCCATATCAACTTCTCCCCTCCCCCCACCACTTCAAGATGAAGTTTCATCTTTCAACTCCCTCCCACCACTTTTAGGTGCATATTTTGTATTTCATTGCACATTTTTATATTAATGACTTTTAAACGATAGTCTGCCATTTCTGGTGTCCCAGAACATTTGCTTTCTAGATTATTTCTGCCTTTGTTTATGGAACTCCTGACAAAAAGATGAATTAGAATTCATTTTCCACATTAATGAAGGTGTCTAAACCAACTTGGATCCTAATTAAAATGAGAAGGATGCTCCTTTATTTGAAAAATGAAAAGGTAAGCCACTAGGGCAACTTAGACAAATTTAAAACTTAAGTATGAATAGAAAACACCAGCTCAGTAGATCTTGGCCCAGCAACCAGCATTTCAATTATCACCCAAGGTAATTTTGACACAGGTAGTATTTAGATTACACTTTGTAAAACATTACAGTGTTATCTCTTCTCATATAGATGTTGTTATCTAGATCTCTAGATCGGGGGATATTTAAGCTAATATACTCTTTTCTCAGCAAGGCAGTGCAAAGGGAGTTACAGTATTAGATGAGGCATGATATTATAATGTTCTTTTAGGTAAACTTAGCAAAAGAGCTTCTTGACACTATTGAGAGCTAGATGTAGAATGATAAAAGACTTTGGTGTCTGGAAGAACTGGGCTCTAAATTCCTGCTGTATTAGCAATTTTGTGTACTTTTAGCTAGTCATTTAATTTCTTTTGACGTATCTTTCCTCATTTGTAAAATGGTGATGATAGCAATTCTCTCATAGGAGAGGAAATGGATTAATATGTGGAAATCATTTAGGGTAATTTTTAGCACACAGTAGGAGTTCCTCAAGTAATATTTATCTTGATCTTTGTTACTTGTTTCCTAATACCTTCAGTGTACATATCACTTTGGTTGCATATATGCAAACTTGTATGCACATACACACATATACACATGCAATTATACTCACTCACACATACATACACACAGAGGCTGAGAGAGAGATGGAAACAGAGAGGTTGGCAAGGACTATGTGCTTTGGGAAACTCTCTAGCCTCAGAGATTACAATGTACCTTCTCTTATTAGGCAAAAATTGTAGATCACTATTTTAGGTACATAAAGAAAATACATGAGTATGAATCTAATTTGAGAGAGAGAGGGAAAAAAGATAGAGATACTCCGTCTTTTGACACCCTCTGGAAAGGAAAGGAGCTCCTTCTCATTGCAGCTTTCTTTGGAGGGATCCTGCACATGCCTATTTTCTACCACAAGGTCACTCGAACTTGAATATAGAGTCCTTTTAAATGAAAACAGAAATGAAAAAATATCCCACACCCCCTAAGAATACAACTCTGGAACAATCCAAAGCTAAGAAATATTTCTCTGAATTTGGGGAAACCTTGTTTATATCACTGCTCCATGATATGATTTGACCTCTATGACTTGTAAAAGATGAAAATATGGGCATGGAATTGAGTTAGCAAAGTTTAGGTATAAAGTGATCCCATAAAGATACTTATGTGTATTATTTTTCACTTTTTTCATTTTATAAAATCAAAATAGCAAATTTAAAATTTATTATAGACGTTTGAGACCATAAGAATTCATTTGAGTAAGAAAGTTATAAAAAGAAAAATATCTATAAGATTGTCCTGGAAAGATCCTTCCAAAACCCTGCAGGGCTGAGTTTTAAGGTCAGCCCTTGTCTTTTTAACAGAGGCCTGGCAGGAATTTCTGTTTACCCCATTTTGAAGCTGATCCTTTTCCATGCATTGTTTTAGATAAATGCTATCAGAGCATTTCAGAGAACAAAATAAGCCTGTTCTTATGGGTCTCAGCAGGACAAGAGATATGGTAGCTATCAGCTTATCATTTTGTTCCTGTTCAAAACAATCTGAAAGCTAAACATAGTGTTATCAAACAACAGCAATCATGCTTCTAGTATTTTTCTAACTGATCTGGGAACTTGCTGTTAATGCAAAAAAACTTCACACATGTTTGTTGTAGCTTTATTGAGAATCTCAAAAAGCTGGAGGCAATGAGGAAGTCTTTAAATATGTTAATGAATAAACAAATGATGGTACATCCATACAATGGAATATTATTCAACAATAAAAAGAAATGAACTATCAAGCCAATAGAAGATATAGAAGAACCTTAAATGTATATCGCTAAGAGAAATAAACCAGTCTGAAACAGCTACATATACTCTATCCCAATTATATGACATTCTGGAAAAGACAAACCTATAGAGAAGGTAAACAGATCAATGATAGACAGGGGTTTGGGGAAGGGAAAGGATTGGAAAGGTCAGCTGAGATTTTTAGAAGCAATGACACCCCAGTAGAAATGAACATACCCAGTGCCAGATTGTGGTTTCTAATACCATTCTCCAATAAATAAAAATCACTGCTCCTTGGAGAAATGGCTGATCTAAGATTGGGACAAAGAATACACAAGATGTGTCTATACATCTTATAGTGCCAGAAAGTAATGAAGTCCTCAGAAAACAAAATAAAGCAAAAGAAACAAAACTCCACAGTTTTAAGGTAGGTGAAAGGGTCACCAGAGCCAACTGTGAAAGAGTTCCTAATGGCCAAAGCTGGAATAGTTTGGGCAACAAAGTAAGTGATTAGTATGGGATTCCAATGCTAAGTATAAAGTAAATACTCATAAATCCATACTGATATAAGTAAATGATTAAATAAATAGGAGAGAGGAGTCAAATCACAAATCTTCATGCAGAACAATTTCAAATAATTTATATAGATATTCTCCCCTCAAGACATTGGAGCAAAATTCCCTACCCTTTAAGTGTTGGCTCTGCATAATGACTTCCAAAGAGTACAGTATTGAAAGGGTAAGAAAGCAATAAATTGACAGTGGAGAAACCTGACAAACACTACCTCAGCTGGGTGATCAAGATCAACACCAACAATGGTGAGCATTGTCGATAGGATGTACAATTGATATGATGTAATGAAATGGCATTGGGCATCTATAGTCTTCTTCAAAAAAAAAACAAATGAAACAAACTATATCCCCTGTCTATCAGAAAATATTAAGAGAAACCCAAATTGAATGACATTGTATAAAATACCTGACCAGTGCTCTTCAAAACTGCCAATGTCGTCAAAAAGGAAAGTCTGAGAAACCATCAGAGTCTAGAGGAACATAAAGAACTATGACACCTAAACGTAATATGGTATCCTGGAAAAGATCCAGGGTCAGAAAAAGGATATTAGGTAAAAACTAAGGAAACATGAATAAAATATGAACTTTAATTAATAATACTAATGTATCAATATTAGCTTATTAGTTTTAACAAATATATCCTACTACTGTGAGATGTTAGGAATAGGAGAAACTGGGTGTGGGGTAGGTGGGAAATCTGTATTATCTTAGCAACTTATTGTAAATTTAAAAACTATTCTTAGATTAAAATTTTTTTAAATGTCTGAAATAAAAAATAAAATATACTATTTTCTAAGTTTAGCTGGCCTGTATTAGTTTCATGTAGCTTCTCTCCTCTTTGTTAGTAAATGCCGTTTTCATACTAATAAAAAGAAAGGAAGGAAGAAAATACCCAAGGCAGCATTTCAGACTTCACGCTTCAAGATACAGAGAAGCTCTCTGTACTCCTGAGTTCCAGGGGCCAGTTATTTCTCTCACTTCTTCTAAACCAAAATAGTTTCCCTCATTTCTACTGTCATCTGTTCTCTTTGTTAATTCTTCTCATTTAATCAATTCAGTTTGTTCTAGTGAGAATGCTAAATTGAAAGGCCTAAACTGGCATCTCCTGTCCCACAAGACAGGTAGTATGGGAGGGCCTCTGTGGGATGAGCCATTCCCCTGTGTGCTGCAGCCCTGACCCACAGAGGCCCAGCTATTCATGAGAAGAAGTTTAAGTATCCCTGGCTCATTCAGCCCTTATCCTCTCTCCTGAGACTGCCAACAAGAGAAGCAATTAGGGCCAATTGTGGTGGTGGTTGGGCTGTCTTTTTAAATAGAAACTATCTCAAAATCCATCTAAGGGCTTGCCTTACATTCAGCTTCCTTACAGCCTGCAGAGGCATTAGGTGACAATGCTGAGAATTACCCAGATTATCCAGGGACGTCTGTAATAGTCCAATTACCAACACTTGTTTGCTGTCTTTATTGTGAACTTTCTGTGATGTGTGGAAAGGACTCACTGCCATGCGGATGGAGGTAGGGGGAAGGGAGGGAGGAGCAAAGAAAACTGTTTTGAGAATGAAATTGTTTTCATCTGTGACTCAAGACTCCAACAGGTGAGGTGACTACCAGGGGTTCTGATGTGTTTTAATAACCTTTGCCACTGCAGGGAAATGGCTGTTTCAGAGACTACGGAATCTCAAACGAAGCCTGTGTCCTTTGTATGCTGGCGATGTAGAATTGAGAAAAAATAGTTTTACTCTGTTATTTTTTAATAACTTTGTTATTTTTTAATAGAACCCTGTATTTTCTCCTCATGAGTATGATAATACCAAAACATTTCAAGGAAGCTCTAAACAAAAGAAGGAAATGAATGTGCTTATCTGTGACCTATTTTAACACTTAGAGCAGGATTTCCTTGCTTTGCATTTATAGGAATGATGACCCAATTCCAAATAAACTAGAAAGTGAGGAAGCCCTTGTTAAACTGTTATAGACTATTGTTAAAGGTTCTATCCTTCAGGGAGAGAAAGAAGATAAAAAAAAAATTATCTTCCCTCTGAGCAGTTTCCCTTGTCAATTCAAAAAAGGATTATATAGATATCTACTAAATGCTTGATTTCCATAATAAAGTAATAAGTAATTCTTTCCTTTTCTTTTTTCCCCTTGGTAGTACTAATAATATACTATTATTTGCTGACTATGATCTTGCTTACTTTTAGGTGTTGGATAATAACTCAAAAGCTATCCTTCATGGAATGACAGGCGATGACTACTCAATTTCACTCAGAATTCTTCTTGAACCCTAGGTTTTTATCTATCAATTTTAATATTAATAAAGGTACCACATGGGGAACTTTTCAGTTCTTTCTTCTATCGGACCCCTGATTACATTCAACTCTCACCTTTCTTAAAAATTCCTAATATTTCTCATTTCTTATAGTCGGTCTCTTTCAAATTCCAATATAAACAAAAATTCAGAGCATTTTAGGTATATTTCTGGAATACTGGAAACTGGGCAATTATGAACCTGAACCATTTGTTCATCATTTCCTTTTAAGGACATCTGGGTTTCTCCATGACATTTTGTTTCTGAAGTTTATAATTTTCATTTTGGAGTGTTTTGTACCCTATTTACACCACACTTAGCTGCATATTTTAAAATCCTGGGTTCTGCCAACAAACATCCTGGATGGAAGGCATAGGTGTGTATGTGTGTGTGTGTGCATATTAATGAAGGAGAGAGTGTTTGTGGGTCAATCAGGTTGTCTCTTTGCCTCCATCAGCCTCTTCCAGTTTATCACCTCTGTGCTGGCTCAAGATCCCTCTGCTGTCCTGTAACTGCCCTTCAGACTAGGCATAGAGATGGCTCAGGAACCAAGGCATTCATTGTTCAAGTAGGAGGAGTCCCTGTGTCAACGTAGCAACCTTCATTAAAGGTGAAGAGAAAGATGTTAAAGATGTAGAGAAAATAGGGTTTTACTGGTTATGTAGTTGGCATAATGTCAAAGATATCAAGATATTATCTATCCAAGATATCTCTGAAACTTGTAAATGTTACCTTATTTGGAAAAAAGGGTCCTTGCTGTTTTCAGATGTGATTAAATTAGGTATTTTGAGATTAGGAGATTACCCTGGATTATGCAATTGGGGTTTAAGTGACATGACAAGAGAGAGACAAAGGGTCATAGCCAGACACACAGAGGAAAAGGTGATGTGCAGAAAGAGGCACACACAAGCCTAGGAATTCCAGGACCATCACCAGAAGCTTGAAGAGGCAAGGAAAAGAGTCTCCTTAGAGCCATCGGAGGGAGTGTGGCCATGTGGATTTGGGACTTTTAGCCTCCAGAGCTGTACGAGAATACATTTCTCTTGTTTTAAACCATGAAATTTGTGGTAATTTGTTATAACAGCCTCAGGAAATGAAAACACAGGTGAAAAACCAACCAAACAAAATGCACAGGATGCAATAATTCATAAATATTATGTCTCATATACTTATTAAAAGATTAGAATTCTGTAGAATCTTTGTCAATACCACTCTCCAACATCATCACCATTTTTCTTCCCTATAGCTCCACTGCTCAGTACTGCAACCATTAAGACACCTGGGACTTTTGATCACTTTAAATGTAGCTATCGGGAGTGAGGAATTGAATGTTTAATTTTATTGCATTTTATTTTATTTTATTTTATTTTTTAAAGATTTATTTATTTTATTTCTCTCCCCTTCCCCCCACTCCCACTGCAGTTGTCTGTTCTCTGTGTCTATTTGTTGCATGCTCTTTGTCTGCTTCTGTTGTTGTCAGCGGCTGGGGAATCTGTGTTTCTTTCTGTTGCGTCATCTTGTTGTGTCAGCTCTCCATGTGTGCAGCGCCATTCCTGGGCAGGCTGCACTTCCTTTTGTGCTGGGCGGCTCTACTTACAGGGCACACTCCTTGCGCATGGGGCTCCCCTATGGGGGGGACACCCCTGCATGGCACTGCACTCCTTGCGCGCATCAGCACTGCGCATGGGCCAGCTCTACATGAGTCAAGGAGGCCCAGGGTTTGAACTGCGGACCTCCCATGTGATAGACGGCCACCCTAACCACTGGGCCAAGTCCGCTTCCCCTTTATAGCATTTTAATTAACTTAAAAGTTATATTTGATTCAGTTAGAAAAAAATGTTATTTAGAATAATTTAGGGATATGGATTTACTTTTTCAGCTGCATGTTTTATGAAATATAAATATATGCCAAATATTTCCAAATATATCCAAATTTAACTTCCAAATTGAGATATCCTCTCAGTATAAAATATATACCAGATTTCAATGATTTATTATGAAAAAATAATATAAATTATCTCACTAATGGACTATATATTGATTACATTTGAAATGATAATATTTTACATATATTGAATGAAATATATTATTATAGTTGATTCTACCTGTCTCTTTGTACTTTTTGAAATGTGGCTAGTGGAAAATTTAAAATTATATGTGTGGCTAACTTGGCTCACATTATATACATTATATCTCTTTTGGATAGTGTAGCCCTAGAGTCTCCCTTCTGAGTCACCCAGCAGACTAGTCCAAGATATATAGCTGGTATCTTGTAGACCTATGGCCCAAAACATTCACCCAACTTGCCATATCTCAGCCATGAATCTAACTATATTCCACCCTTATGGATGGGCAATTTGTTAGTTTTTTATTAATGAAAACAATCATCTTTGATTGAAATTAAAAATAAGAATTTAATACTAATTCTCCTTATTATAGCATGTGAAAGGCAAATATTCCAAGGTTACAACTGTCTTCTTTTTTTAAAATATATTTAAAATTTTTTTAAAAGATAAAGAGATTACATAAAATGTTACATTAAAAAAATATAGGGGATTCCCAAATACCCCATTCCCCATACCTCCCAATTTTCCCACATTAACAACTTCTTTCACTAGTGTGGTACATTCATTGCAATTGATGAACACATTTTGGAGCATTGCCACTCATTATGGATTATAGTTTACTTTGTAGTTTACACTCTCTCCCACTCCAGGAGGTTATGGCAGAATATATAATGTCCTGTATCTTTCATTGCATTGTCATTCAGGACAATTCCAAGTCCTGGAAATGCCCCCATAGTATACCTCTTTTTCACTCTCCCTGACTTCAGCAACTCCAGTGTCCACTGTCTCCACATCAATGTTATAATTTCTTTCATTGCTAGAATCACAACAAGTCTATAGTAGAATAGCAGAAAGTCTACTCTAGTCCATATTTTATTCCCCAATCCTGAGGATTCTGGGATGGTGATGCCCACTCTACCTCTAACTGAGAGGGGGTTTCGATCCCATATGAATGACAGATGGGACTCTCTTGCTTACAGTTGTAGTCTCTTTTGGTTCCTTGGTGTGATGGTTGTCCATACTCACCTCCTTGTTAGCTGTCCTGGGTGAGTCCAGTGAACTGGAGAATAGATTTTACAACTCTGCTGAGGCTTAGGGCCCAGCTGGCACATGGACAGCTCAGAGATTCAAGTCTCTTGGACATACACCTACTAACTCCTGTACCAACTATAGGTTCAATAAAAGGGACAGTAAAGAAGTCACATCTAAGTCCAACTCTGTCACATGCGGGAGCACAAACTCGAAAGAAGGACTTCCTGGAAAGACACCAAATTCTGGAGCTATCTGCCATGACTGTAGGATCTAGGTGTCTCTGTAGTCCTCAGGAGGCAAACTGTTTGGGGATAGTATCTACTTTGACTATCTATGAGATCCTGCTGAAGTGTTTATAAGTGTTACCTCTCTGATGACCTCCCAACTCATTTTGAAGTCTCTTAACCATATAAACTCATCTATCTTTACCATTCCCCCCTTTTATTTAAGGTCTTTTTCCAGTTCCATCACCAGTCTCTACTTGCTAGTAATCCCTTGATGCCAGGGAGGCTCATCCCTGGGAGTCATGTTCCACGCTGGGGAGAGGGTAATGCATTTATATGCTGAGTTTGGCTTAGAAAGTGGCCACATTTGAGCAACACGAAGGCTTTCAGGAGGTAACTCTTGGGCACCCTGCAGCACTAGGTTAAGTTGAAATTTCAAGAGCAAAAGGCTCATAAGCATAGTCACCAATTTCAAGGGCCTATCAGTGGGCCATCCTTCTTCACTGGTCATTATCCCTGCACATCGGGGATTGTAGCTATTCCATACAACTGTCTTCTTAAAGAAAAATTGTTTGGTAATGTTTCCAGGGTCTGGAAAATAGTCATCCTGTCTCAATCCAGTTCAGTTTCCAGGGCTTTCCAGAGATACTCAAGTCCCATTCCTCATGTCTCTTAAAAGTTCTGTGTGAAAAAGCAAGATTTTTATTCTTGCTTTGCCCCATTAGTCTCTTTTAAACAATTGAAAAATGTAACATTGTTGGTTATTTATGTAAATAAATGACTTTATTTTAATTAAATTGATTAAAATGTCATTCCACTTGACAAATACAATAACATTTCTATTTTCTCTGTCATAACACTGAATCATCTTTGGTTTAAAGGACTACTCATTTTAGGCAGTTATCAGAGTGAAAAATATCTTAGTAAAACCAAGAATAGTAAGTAGAAAGATTTGTATCTGCTAGTCTCTGCTTGTGTGATTGGAGCTAAGAACTATAACCAAAAAAAAACAAAAACAAAAACAAAAATCCTGTAGAAAACTTCTCTTATTTGATATTTGGGAGTAGTCCAATTTTGTTTTGCCTCTTTCTCTTCTTGACCATTGAATTAAAGTTTGTCCTCTAGTTGGCCCTTCCCATATCACTCCCACATGTGTCCCATTGTCTGCTGGCTTTAGAGCAGACATAAAATGAGAACTGACAAGTCTGTCACTTAACTTACAAAGCTATGTGAGCTAGGAAGGGCTTCATGGTCTCCTCATTTCACAGATGAGGGGTATGCTTAGAGTCAGATTCCAGACTAGAGCAAAGGGTCTTCTGACATCAAATCTAATTTCCTTTTGGCTAAATTATAGTTTTCCACTAAATATGACCTGAAAGTACCTGGAGTGGCATATTCCTAGTTTGATCCTACAAACTCCCCAAAGGAATATGATAAAAATTTTTTTTTAAAAATAAGGCCAATCCTTGTGATAATTAGAAATTGGTGGTTGGTTTTTCTGACCCAGGACTTCGATGCGATAGACTTATCCTGCATTACCAATGTGCCTTCTGGGCACTCATACTCCTCCTACTTTACACAGACTCCGCATATGTTTGCTGCTGTAGTAGAATTATTTTGTAAGGTAGGCACCCATGTCACTAGTAATTCCCACAACTCAGGTAGTTGTGCTCAGTGGTGTTTATAAAGTCCCATGCAAAATTTCTAAGAAGAAAATGAAATTCTTAGCATGTACCTGAGTGTTCAGGACTAAGATATACTAGGTATATTCCAAGTTTTTAAAGTTAAAATTATTATTCCATGGTATAGCATTCCAACTTTTAAAGCTAATTACCAATTATTTTATTTTGTGACTTCTGATGTGGCTATATTTAAGGTGTAATTTGAAGAAAAATTCATACCTTAGTTCATATTGCCCACTTTTTTAAATGTTTAAAGTGTGGCATATTTAATATCTAAGTTTTTTTGTAATGCTCATGCTCACAAACGTCAAACCTACACACTGCCCATCTCAAAAAGTGTAATGATGCCTTTGCACTTTAAGTCTTCTTGGATAATATGTGCTGTGTTCTCTGTTCCTCTAACTAGTTTATTGGTCTACATCTGGAGATACTGTGGCACTGAATTTAACAACTCCAGTGGGGTAGTGTGTGAGGTCATGATGGCACAGTCAGGAAAAAGCATACATAGCTAGGGTGCAGAGGGCATGTGGAATATATAGGGTGTTAGGGTATATGGAGTGTATAGGGTGTGTGGAGTATATAGGGTACATAGGGCATATGGGGTATATAGGGTGTATGGGGTATATAGGGTGTATAGGGTGTGCAGGGTGTGTAGAGTATATAGGGTGTATGTGTGTATAGGGTGTATAGGGTACATGGGTGTATAAGGTATATTGGGTATATAGGGTGTATAGGGTGTATGGGGGGTATAGTGTATATAGGGTGGCTCCTGATGCTGGTTGCAACATGTCATAGTTGCACTCTTGGACTAGTCTCCCTAGGCCATAGACTTCTACTCTGGGAAGCCAGGACTATTCCAGGACTGTCTGCTCCATTGACTTGTTGTGAGAAAATATAAGAAAGAGTATATCCATGCACATTGTAAAACATTTTAACTGTGAAGCACAAATAATTGTATCAGGTTACTTTAAGGACTCTCTTCCATTAGGGTTTGAAAATAACCCTAAGAGGAGAGATGGAGGGAGAAAAGGATACCATACTAAATAAAGAAATAAGTAATAGAGGAGATTTGGGGCTTAGAATGAACCAGATTCAGAGGTGTGGCATCAATGTGGCCACCTTATTTTCCTTAAAATGAAAGATGTTGTTAATGTGGGAAAATGTGGGAGGGAGAGGGTGTGGGGCATATGGGAATCCCCTATATTTTTAAGGTAACATTTTTGTAATCTAAAGCTTCTTTAAAAATTAAAACAAACAAACAAACACAAACTTGTGGTTTCAAATCACTGTGTATGGATGAGAAAAGTGTACCAGAACTTATCACCTATTGTAGTAGCAGATTTTGATAGAGTGATTGGGTAGTGGCGTTAATTTTTTTCTTGGCATTATTCAAAAAGATTATGTGTGCATGTACAAGTGCTTGTAAATTGTAAACATGCACTGCAATTGCAAGAGATTACCATTATTATTGTTAAATCATGTGTATGGGAATCACTGTTGTTGAGTGAAGCTTGCATTCATTGGAAAAAAGGTGGTCTTGTTGATTAAAATGTGGGGGGCGAATCTGGGAAGCTTATGGCTGAAATCATTGAAATGTGTCTTGGTTTTAAAAGTCCCTTGTTTTTTATATATAAGTTTAGGGTAAAGGGGTGGGAAAAACAGGAAGAGTTAATTCCTTTATTTTGAGAGTAGATATCCTGTGATAAACATCTATAGGATTTTTATAACTGGTTTTAAAAATTCTGACAGTTTAGTGACTTTCATATATATTTTTGAAGTTTCACTCCTATCATCTTTAACTATTGGTCTTATTTTCCTCCTCTTTTCTTTTTAAAGTATATTTCAGTTTATTCCCCAATATCATCAGTTCCTATTTAGTCATTATGCCAGAAGACCTCTGAACCCAGCTGTACATGGACATGTAAATATGTTATGTGAAATCAAATAGTCCTGTCTGATATTTCCTTTGTACACAAAGTTTCTTCCAAAGCAATAACTAAAACATTTGCCCTTTTCAAACCCTCCAATCCTCAGGAGGTTATTTTCAGTGAAGTGGTGAGAAGAAAGAATTCAAATGGGATTGATTTAACAGAGCTATGATGTGAAAAAAAAAATCTCACAACAGGGCTGTCTGCCTGTGTTGGCCAATCATGGAAGCCTTAAAATCCAAGCGGGGAATGAGGCTGAGGCATTCCAAAAGTGGCATCCCTATTAAAGTATGACAGCCTTGCCATTCCCGTATGGAGAAATGGAGTACATTAAAGACAGAGAAAGAGGCAAAGAGACACTTTGAAGGAGTCATTATCGGTGTGTTACAAACAGCCTTGATCATAAATTTAGTGCAAGAAAGTGTTCCCACAATGACCTAAGAAATTAAAACTAAAGCTTCATATTTCTTTTTGCTTATCTTTCTCCCTAAGATTCACTTTCTCTTCCTTTACTTGTATTTTATTCCTATCATCATAAAACTCTGCTTTAATATTTTAATACCACTAATTGCTTTTTTTTTCTTTTGTGTAATTAACTAGTCTCAAAGAGTATCAATCATGTATACACTCTTTAAAGGGCATGACAAATAGAACCAGAGGGCAGGGTTGAAGAAAGCATTGTCCAAGAAGGATGACAATAGTGGCAGCAAGCATATGCACTTTTTGAAATACAGATTTTTGAAATACAATGTGGAATAAATAGGTAAAGTGTTAGCAACAAATCTTGCTAGAATTGAGAGGGTGAGCAGTATTGAAATTGATGTGTGGTTGCCTTTCTCCTAGTCACTTAACCCAAAAAGGCAAATCTAGAAACTTGGTTATTAGTGACATGACATGTATTCAAGAGTAAAAAAAAAAAAATTAACTTCATAAAACAACACTACACAAAAAATGAACCCTAAGTTAAAACACAGACTGTGGTTAGTGCAATTATAAAAATTTTCTCTCACCAATTATAACAAATGTACTATACCAATTCAGTTGTTAATAATAGAGTAGTATATGAGAATTCTGTATTTTATGCCTGATGCCTGATTATTTTGTAAACCTACAACTTCTCTAATAAAAATTCTTTATTAATGAAAAAAAAATGCTTTGAAGCCAGAATCCCAATTAAAACCATATCTTTATTTGTACAAAGAGGTGTGTGTGCATAAATACAGAAAATTCATACAAGTATAAAAAAGAAAATAAATGTATATAATCCCATCACTTGGAGAGAACTACAGCTTTTCTGATAGGTGGCTTTCCAACTAACGTATATATAGTATTTATTCTTCCAAATATGCATCATAATTTGCACTTTTATATATAGGTACGTATCTGGATGGAATTTAGAAGTGAAGGGAGGAATTGGAGGAAACGTGCACACAAATCTTTTAAAAGTTTGACTGGGCAGCTAAGAAATGGGTAGAAGAGAGAGGGAATAACTGAAGGACTGTTGGGATCCACAGAAATCATGGAACTGGCCTTTGATGAAATGAAGGCCACCTCTTCTGTTATAACAGTGGGGAGAAGAAGGCTTGAATGTAGGCTGCTATATAAAGACCATGATGGGAAAAATAAAGTCAGTGTTGGTGACTTGTCTTTTAATTAAGTCTGATGTGAAGTCTTCAGCGGATTGAAAATGAAAAAGGGATACAGAAGTATAGAAAGGAGAAGTGAGTGCATGAAAGTTTCCATGGTGAAAAAAGGAATGGATTTTCTAGCTAGGGAGTGTGATTTATTGTTTCTTAAGGGAGTAGTGGTTTTTGTAAAAGGGAGTGGACTGAAATGATCTAGAAGCCATAAGACAAAGCAAAGAGGACACAACCCCCACTTTCTGGTCTTGAGGTAATGGAGTATATAAGAGGGAAAAAATCACCACTCAAGAAGATTACAGAGAAAATGGCATTCCCAAAGGAGAATCACATTTCAGCTAAGGTAAGAAAATGAAGGAGTAGAAGAAGAAATTAACAGTATAAAGAAGCTTGGGGAAATGAGGAGAGTATGGGTATTAGGTAAGGATAGGGACAAATGGAAAAATGTAAGGCTGAGTCTACGTTAAACAGAGGGCCAAGGAGATACAGGTTACTGGTGGTGACAGAGGCAAACAAGGGTCAGCGACATTGTTAAGATAGTCCTGATGGATTTGAGATAGAGTATTTATAGGTCTGTAGCTCTATGAGGCTTCTCTCAGTGTGATGGAGCATTTTAGGCCTTAGAGTAATTACTAGAGAAAGGAAAGGACTGAACCAATGCAGTTTTATTTCATTTGTTTTACATATGGATTTCCTCATAAGGCTTTGTTTGAATGAAGAGTCATAGAGCTTTAAAAATTGAAAACTACTCTTATAAGTCATTCCGCATCAAGCCCTTTTTAGACAAAACCCTGGATAATACAAGAAAGGGGCAGATGAATATCACTTCTTACCATCTTCCCTTTCATACTGAAAGGTAAATCTGATCATAATATGATTTGTGGGTGGGAATTGCAGCAGAGAAAGCAAAAATTATCAGAAACTGGGAACCAAGTTGAATAAGCAGAGAAGTCTGATTTTGTTTTTCTTGTCAGACAAGATTTTAGAACTCTTATCATAGAATAGCATGGTAGAATACAGACAACCCTATCAATTAGGGGAGATTAAAACCTATCAACTTCAGTTCTAGACATATCCTAATGGTACCGATTCACACGTAAGTTGAAATATGACCCTTTCCCCTTACTCACCACTCCACACAGCAGAAGACAGCAGTTTCTATTAACTAACATATCATTCAATGGACACAGTCTAGGCAGTATGACAGAGTGTTTTATTTTTCTCCACACCAGTTATTTTCCCTCATAGGCACTGTGAGGTCAATTGCTTCAGGCCTTGTAACCACCCCCAACCTTTTTCTTCTTTTTTTTAACCCAAAGAATAACATCTGGATAATTAGAATGGTCAGCATTCTTTTACAACTAGAGTTCTGGAACATGTATGTTGGCTGAGTTAATGGAATATCCCTTCACATAATATACTATCTTTAGCAATGCGCAGAAAAATAATTTTCACAATACACAAGAATGCAGTTCTTCTGGGACAAAAATCCAAGGGATCTCTGAAGATAGATGAGAAGAAGTGATTTCCTAAATGAACAGCTGTCAGACAAGCTTTCTCTTTCAGAAGTTTTATATAAATTCTGATTATTATCATTGTGCTTTAGTCGATCATATTCTGCAGCCTAATATAATACTGATATATCTGGTTTAGTCTGGTACAATTCTGATATTCCTTCTTTATCCCTTCTGTTGGAATGACTGACTTGTCCTTATCCTTCAGTAATTTCTCAGGAAAGACTTCTGTGGCAAGCATGGTATGTGCTGTTGCTCTCTGTTCCTATAACGTTGTATTTTTTTCCATGTCTTACCACATATAATTTTTTAAATCATTGCTTATTTAATTATCTATATCTCTATCTTCATGAAGAAGAGTACCTATCTTATTTACTTTTATATCCCAAGTAGCTAGCACAGAATCCGGCTCAAATATATGCTAAATAAATATTCATTGAATGAATAAATTCCTTATTTTTGCATTTTTAAAAGTTCATCATGAAACTGTCCATGAACTTCCTTAAAATATATTCTCATAGATTCAATGGGTTCATTTATTTTCTAAATGTAGGCATGTTTCTATACCAAGTATTCTAAAGGTGTCCAATGTTTATTGAATGGAATGGTCGGGGTCCTTTTACTGCAGCCATCCAAAGCTGGGGAAAGTGAATTCTGGAAACTTAACCAATGATATAGTACTTTTTGTGGTTTAAAAATGTTTCTGTAATTAAGAAAAATTGCTAGAGAACTCCACTTCTGATTTCTTTACCACCAGCCTCCTCATCTTCCATTATCTGGAGAAGGTAAAGATTTTGCTATCAGGAACCCATTATCATTACTTTTCTCTGTTCATGCAATGTCAAGTGAATAGTCCTGAAGAGACTGATTTTAATCAAGAGAGCATATGTTTATTCAGAAAATAGAGTGCTTTCCTACTTTCCATAAACCATCCATTGATCTTCAAGGTCAAGATCCAGCAATGATACTAGGAAATGAAATCTGATACTACTGTACAAAAGCAAAAATCCTAACTTGTGTTCCATAGTAAGGTAACACTTTCACAATAGGAACAGGATTTTGAATAGCAGAATTGAGAATCTTATGGCAAGGCAGATATTAGAAAAAGATTGGCATTGAATCAAATATCAGCATGATTCATGCCATAGTGGAAATAGGGTCAACAGGTAAAGAGCAAATACAGGTAAACAGTTCAGATTTAATAAATGAAAACATAGTGAAAGTAGTTGCCACCAAATAAATGAGAGCCTTCTGCCTTCTACTTTGCAGGATGAAATTCATAGTAACGAATGAATCATATATGGTTTGGCAATCTATTCAGCTTGCCATTCTCTGGCACCTGCAATATAAACTTTGCTCTTGGAGGATTCAGTCAGAGAAGAAAGCAACAAAATGCATGCAGAGAAGAATGCAGAGGCCTGAATTTGGGGTTTAGGTTCAGAACAGGTATTGGTAATTTCAAAATATCACTGAGTATTTTAAATTTAAGTTGGACAATGTACCTATACTTGCAGATCTTATAGTCTCTTGGGAGCGGTATTACTCTCATTTTAACATTTATTGAGAGTCTACTGTCTCTGGAGTGCTGAGATAGCTACTGGCTCCATTACCCCTGAACTAAAAAAGATGATATTTTAGTAGAGTAGGAACAGATATGCAAACAGAAATTTCAAGATAGCATATAAAAAGAATATAGAGGAAAAGTACTGAACCCTAGTCTAAAGCTTTAGAATAGGCTGCTTGAGCATGGAACCTAAAGTGTCTTTTTAAGGATGAATATGAGTTAGCCTTGTAAGGAATAAAAGGAATCTATTCTAGGTAAGAGAACATTATGATCAGGAAATGCAGGGTAACTAAAATCAGCTCCAAAGACTATAGGAAAAGAAATGGAAAGTTAACCAGGGCTTAGATTATGGAAGGTCTTTTATGCTATATTAATGAGCTTGCAATTTATCCTGAGTTAACGATTAAATGTGATGAGGAATGTGATATCTGATTCCTAATAAGGAGGCTCTGACAAGTGGATATTTGAAGAAAACAAGACAAAGCAGACCCAGTAATCTGGGTCAGAGTTATAAGGATCTGAGAAGACTTTGAAAAAGGGGAAAGGTATGACATTCAGAGGAGTACAGGATTTTCTGCCACCAACAACATGATTATTTTGCTATTACTGATTATTTAGATAAATTGGATAACAATTACATTCTGGACCCTTAAAATAACTAAGGTGTTTGAGCAATTTTCCATTGAGATTTATTTGGGAATTGGATCAAAAACAACAGTTATGTGGCCTGAACTGAACAAGCTGGGCTTCGGTCTATGTATAAGGAAAGGATTAGGGTTGGAGTAGAGAATTTCTTTTTCTTTCTTTGCATAAACTGAGCCCACAGAATGCTTCAATTGACAGTCTAATAACAGTCACTACAAAATAAACACTAATATTCCTATGGAGTCAGTTTACACTGCTCTTAAGATTAATAGTTTTAGCCTAGATACATAGAATTCCAGGACGGAAGTTTATATTTTCTTTACTGTTTCAAAGATGTCATTCATCTCATCTTCCATTATTTCTGTTAACACTCCAGCTGTCATTTTTTTTTTCAGAGTTTCTTTCATACTGCTTTAGATTTTTACTTGTCTTTTGTTTTCAGTAATGCTAATATGCTCTGCATAGGTACAGTTTTCTTTGTCTTAATCCTACCTTGTATTTGTATAAATTTTTTAATCAGTGGCTTCATATATTTGATCTAATGTATATCTTTGACAATATTCTTTGACAATATAACTTTAAATATTAATTCTGCTCCCATTATCTCCCTACTATATGTATGGCAGAATTCCATTCTGCCCTATCTAATCTGTTGTGAAACCATCTAGTAAGTTCAATATTTCAGTTATTGTATTTTTCATTTCCAGAATTCCTATTTCATTGTTTTTATTTTCAAAACTAATTCATAGGTAAAATTTCCATTTGTCATCTATTTTATGACTAGGTTAGCCATAATTAAGTTGCACTCATATTTAGAACATTATGATTAGAGCACTTGTTATCATTTGTGGGTCTGTGTCTATTATCTGGTCTTTTTCTTGCTTTTTGCTTATTGGTCTTTGGTCATTTGTTCCCATTTTCTGACACAACTGCTAACTTTTTGGTGAGTGCCAAACATTTTATATGGTAAATAGAGATTCTGGGTGACATTAGGAAAAAATGATATCTTCCCCTAGAGCAAAGTTAATTATCTCCAGAAAGACAGATTAAGGCAGTGTTTCCTAAACTTTATTAAATTATTGTCAAAATCCAGCACCCCTTCTTGATAAAAACAATTAGAAAATTAGGAATAGAAGGAAACTTCCTCAACATTATAAAGGGCACATACAAAAAACAAGCAATAATAACACACTCAGTAGTGAAAGAATGAAAACTTCCCCTCTAAGATCAGGGGAAAAAACAAAGAATTACACTGTTATCATTATTAATTAATCTTGTACTGAATGTTCTAGCCATAGAAATTAGATTAGAAAAAAAATGAAAGACTCAAAATTGGAAAGGAAGTAGTAAAAGTTTTTCTATTTCCATATGACATCATCTTATATCTAGAAAATCTTGAAAAATCCCAATAAAGCTACTAGAACTAATAAACAAATTAAGCAAAGTATTAGCATATAAGAGCAACATCAGCAAAAAAAAAATCAGTAGTATTTCTATGAAATAATAATGAACAATATGAATTGGACATCATGAAAAAATTCCATTTACAAAAGCAACTAAAACAATGAAATATCTAGGAATAAACTTGACCAAGGATGTAAGGAAGTGTTCATGAAAACTTAAAATTACTAAAAGAAATGAAAGAAGAACTGAATCGGAAGAAGGTCATAAGGTCATTCTGTGTTCATGGATTGGAAGACTAAGTATCATTAAGATGTCATTTCTACCCAAAGTGATTTACAGAATCAGTGCAGTCCCAATCAAACTTCTCACAGCCTTCTTTGCTGAAATGGAAAAGGCAATCACTACATTTTATGGAAGCATTAGAGAACAAAAATAGCCAAAACCATCTTTAAAAAGAAGAAAATTGGAGGACTCATGCTTCCAAATTTTAAAACATTACAAAATAGCATGGAACAGGCACAAGGACAGAAATGTAGATTAATGGAACCTAATTGAAAGTTCAGAAATAAATCCTCACATCTATGGCCAAGCGATTTTTGACAAGGGTGCTAAATCCACTCAATGGGGAAAAATAGCTCCTCAACAAATGGTGGTGGGAAAACTGGACAACCATATGCAAAAGAATGAAGGTTGACCCTCTTACCTCACACCATATACAAAAATCTACTCCAAGTGTATCAAAGACCTTACCATAAATATCAAAATGACAAAAGTCCTATAAGAAAACATAGGGAAACAACTTCAAACCTTGAGTTAGGCAATGAGTTCTTAAACTTTAAAACGAATGTATGAGCAACAAAGGAAAAAATACACAAAGGGGACCCATCTTTTTAAAAAAACAAAACATTTTGCATCAAAGAATTTATCATTAAAGTAAAAATACTACCTAGAAAACAGAAGATAATATTTAAGAACACATATCCAATAAAGAATTAATATCCAGAATACACGAACAAATTCTTCAACTCAGCAACAAAAGAGAAACAACACAGTTAAAAAATGGGAAAAGACTTGAATAGACATTTCTCCAAATAGATAAGCAAATGGCCAAAAACGCATGAAGATATGTTCAATATCATTAGACATTCAGGAAATGCAAATCACAGCCACAATGGAATAATTATTCCATACCAACTAGAATGGCTATTATTAGGAAAAAACCAGATAATAGAAAGTACTGGAGAGGATACCGAGAAATATGAATACTTGTTCATTGTTTGTGAGAATGGGAAAATGGTACAGCCACTGTGGAAGACATTTTGGCAGTTCCTCAGAAAGTTAAGTATAGAATCACATATATGACCTGGCAGTCCTCTTTCTGGAATTATACCCCAAAAAACTGAAAACAGGGACTTGAGCAGATATTTGCACATTGCTGTCCATCGCAGCAATATTCACAATCGTCAAAAGATGGAAGCAGCCCTAGTTCCATCAATAAATGAATGGCAAAAAAATATGTGTGGTATATACATACAACGTAATATTATTCAGTTCTTAAAAGGGATGAAGTTCTGATATACCCAACAACATAGGTGTACCTTGAAGACATCATGTTAAGTGAAATAAGCCAGTTACAAAAGGACAAATATTGTATGATCTCACTTATAGGAAATATTTATAATAAGCAAATCCATAGAGTTATAAACTAGAATACAGGTAACTACAGGCTGGGGTAGGGTATGTAATGCTTAAATTGTACAGAGTTTCTATTTGGGATGATAGAAATTTTTGTAACGGATGATGGTAATGGTAGCACAACACTGCAAACATAATTAACACTACTGTATTATGTATTTGAATGTGGTTAAAAGGGGAAGTTTTAGCTGGTATATGTATTACTAGAATAAAACAAAACAAAACAAAGGACTGCAGAACAAAGTGAACCCTAATGTATACTGCAGACTATAGTCAATAGTTTATTATAACAATATTGTTTCATTAGTTATAACAAAGGTGCCAAAATTATGCAAAGATTTAATAGTGGGGAGAACTGTCTGTGTGAAGGGGATATATAATGACTCTACATTTTCCACATGGTTTTTCTATAAACCTATAATTTTTCTAATAAAAAATATTAATGCCCTACTAATGAGAGTTTTGGGACATTTTTCCTATTAAAGAGTAAAAAGTTGCTATGAAAAATTAAAAAGTGATTGTTTTAGTTTCCTTGACTGCTCAAGCAAATACCATGCAATAGGTTGGCTTAAACAATGGAAATTTATTGGCTCATGGTTTTGAGGCAAGGAGAAGTCCAAAGCAAGCCCAAGCAAGGCCTAAACAAGGCATTGCTTTCTTCCTGAAGACTGGCATTCTAGAGCTGGCTGCCAGTGATCCTTGCTCCTTGGCTCTTCTGTCAAATGGCAATGTACATGGTGGCCTTTCCTGGCCTCTCTCTTCTCTTCTAGGTTCCATTGACATCCAGCTCCTGGCAGCTTCCTCTGTGGCTTTTTCTTTCTTGTCAGAATTTCATTGTGCTTATAAAACATTCTAATAATAGGATTACAACCCAACCTAGTTGAGTTGGGCCACATTTTAACTGATAACCTCATCAAATTTCCTACTTACAATGGGTTCATACGCGTAGCAATGGACTACATTTAAGAAGATGTTTTTCTGGAATACATAGCTTCAAAATCCCACAGTGATTAATATTTAGCTTTATAATTGTATTTGCTGTATAAGTTTTAATATATTAAATTATCCATGCAAATTAGCTATATAAAATATTAATAATTGCAATGCAATCAGTATTTTTAAAAATCATTAAATCATCTTCCAGTAAAAGATAAATAATTGAAAATGTACATCCTTAAAATTATTTTTATGAATTTATATTTTAACTTTTATTTGATATGAGTAAAATAAATTTTATTTTATATATTTTCTAGATATTCATTCATATGCTTTTGATATTTTTAAAGCATTAGACATAATTAGTGATGCATTGAATAACTTTCATAAAACGATATAATAAAATATACTGTTTTTATTTAATTCTCAATTCCCAAGTCACACTTAAAAGCACTGAGGATCAAACATAAACAATACCCACAAATTGCTCAATAGCATCCAAGAGGCACATACAGGACATCTTTAGCAATTTGACATTTTTAGATTCAATAATTGATTGAGAGAAAATACTACAATCACAGCCATACTACAATCACAGCCATAGCCTTGTAGCACTAGTCTTGCATACATTTTGTGAATCTGCCATGAAATCAATGTCAATGTTGCTCATGCCATACCCCCCAAAAACTCAGTGAAAGAAATTAAATATTAAGTGATAAGATTTCATTAGGTGGAGTTGAGCTTTGGGGGGCCACAAAGTATTATAATAAGTTTTTGGGTTTTTTTTTTTTTTAACATGGAGGGATCAATTTTCACACCCATGGAAGCAAAATTACCCCTTTGAGAATGCATGGATTAGAATTAATCAACTTAATCTAATAAACCATCGACATAATTTGAGGATAATTTTCAGTCGTCAGATCCTAACTTTGGGAGCGTTTGCCCTTATTCCCAGAGTGGAGACCTTAAGAGCTGCCAACATAAGAGCTGCCTGGGGTGTTTACCACTAACCTCTCTTTGGCTGGCCCTGAACTCCAATTTTTGTCTTACTGGTAATTTGATTCCATTGAAAGCTCTGCTTAGCATTGTACCTAGTTGCCATTTTCTTCTGTAACTCTTGATTTCTTAACTAGAACATTTTAGGAGTGTCTGGAGGGGAAAAGAGGTATAGAAAGTTGGACTCTTTTCTCCACATTTCCCTTTTTTCTTCAATCTCAACCCCTCATGCCTGACCATCTTGTTGATCTCAGACTTCAGTTTCCATCTCCCTAGTCTCACAAACCTGTCAAAAGTATTAAGCTGATACTTTCTGCTTGTGCTCTCAGTTCTGCCCATCTTACAACTGACAAGTGCCTTAAGGAGCAAAGCAGTGGAGAAGTTTGGCTTCACTTCAGTATGTTTTCCTTCTTGGATCTCGATTGTTAAATCCTATCCTGGTGCCTGGGTTACTTTCTGATCCTCTCTCTCTCTCTCTCTCTCTCTCTCTCTCTCTCTCTCTCTCTCTCTCTCTCTCTATGTATCTATAAAATATCCATCCTTTTTAGTTTTTCTCTTTGTGAGGATTAGTCTGTTACAATCTACTTTATCCTAGCTAGAAGCAGAAATCTCAATCCAGTGATGTGGATTAGTTGGAAATTTTATTAGTTTCTACCAGAGGAGCCTGAGAAGAGCTGAAGTCTGGTTAAGCAGATGGCATATAAGCAAAAATGTTTAGATAACTATTAAAATTCTTGTTTATTTTCTCCTTAAGATGAGCTTCAAATATTGTTTCTGAGCCTATACATGTGCTAGATTTTAATTTAAATCAATGGGGAAATGGAACTGATTTTAAAATATTTACTTTATACATACCTTTAAAATTTTGCAAATTGTGTACAGTGATACTGTTCTTTTCCTAGTCACAGTGATCGTTCTATTTCCATAACCAACCCTGGAAGACTAAAGTTTTCTTGAATCACTTGGAGTGGAACTGCTCAGAGAGAGGATGATTATATCTGATATCTTTTTTCTAATAATTTGGGACTGGCTCTATCATAAGACCTTTCCATTTCTACCATTTATTAGTAGATTTTTATTTCTTTTATGCCTTCTTGTCTAATTTTCTGTCAGCAGTCATAAATGGAAGGTTCATTTTATTTTGTTTTTACCCCATCTCTATCTGCAGCTGATATACAACATTGAACTGTTCCTCAGGTTGCCCCCAGATGCTATTATAAAATTGTTTCATCTCTTCATTTCCTAATGCTGCTTTTCCTTTGCTCTTTTAAAGGAGGCAGTAGAATGTTTTCCTGGTCAGTCATAAAGGTTTAATGATTTTGCCTTCTTTTTGAGGCCAGTTATAGCATCCTATTCCACTGATAAAATGTGTTCTTGTGTGTTGTTATGAAAGGCATTGAGAAAGGCTTTTACCACTTCTCCTATTTGCAGTTTCCCATGAAATAAGTTGAGAGACCAACTTATTTTCTTAGTCAGTGCTTTGGTATTTTTGAAGTAGTAAATGTCTACATGTGTGTCTAATGATATTGCTTTCAATGATTTTCTTACTAAAATAAAGTCACTGAGTTGATAGGCTTTCCTTCAGTTGGTTTATTAAATAATTTTAGGTTCTCTATTTACCCATTCAACATTATAAATGAAACAATTACCCTTTCTCTAATAGTCTCCAATCTATTAGAGGGAACACAGATAACAAAGCTACCTCAGTGGTATAAATGAAATGCTTTTGGAGTAAGGAAGACCAAAGACCTAACTGTCTGGCCAAGGCTGCAAACAGGAGGAAGGACTTGTTGGCATTTTAATTATCTTGATATAAGAGAAACAGATTGAAGGGAAAGGTACTGAGATCATAGAAAAGAGGCCATTTTAACAAATGTGAAAGTGATAGAACCATTCTAAAGATTGATATTCTTAACTTGCTCTTGGGGAAAATGAGGCAGCTTCTACGCCTATTCCCTCTTTCTCTTGGAATATGGGTGCTTGTGGAAAAATGATGAGCAAAGGAAGGGTATCTTCATAAAAGGAGAAAGAGCAAAGGCAAAGAAAGAACTGGCATGAGGAGGCAATTGTTGCACAATATTTCTTAGGTGTCTGGGAGTAAAACTGACTTGCTACAGGATGGGATCAACCCTCTTGTGCAATATTTGTTTCACTAAATCACACTCTAATTAAAATGAGATACTGATAGAAAAGAGGTTGCGACGGTTTGCTCGGTTGGTAGAGGTGGGGTCTGGCTGCGGACGAGGGGTCGGTCCAGCTCGGGACGAGGGATCGATCCCGCTTGGGACGAGGGGTCGGTCCGGCAGCAGACGAGGGGTCGGTCTCACAGGGGTTGCGCGGTTCGGCTGACGGGGTCGCCTGGCGAAGCCGGCGACGAAGGGGTCGCCCGGAGAAGCAGGCAACGAACTGGGGACAAGGGAGGCCAGGCCCTTGTCGGGGGCTCTCAGGACTGGAGGGCGCACGGCAGAAGAACTACCGCGGAGACAAGGTAAACATGCAAGTCCACTTTATTGAGGGAGAGGCAACAGTTTTATAGGAGCTGGGGAAGGCTGATTGGTCGAAGCCACGCCCTGTTCTGATTGGTTGCCGGAGAAAGGTCAGTGGGCGGTACTGGAGGGGGGGAGGGGTGGTGATTAGGGATTGGCTGTCGCTGTTGCTGGGGGAAGGGGCAGGGTTTAGTGATTGGTGGCTGCTGTTGCTGGGGTAGAGGGCAGACTTGAGTTTCCCGCCCACGCCTGGCTGTGCTGTTGTCGGGGGGAGGGAAAAGGGCAGACTGGATTTTTCCACCCACGCCTGGCTGTTGCTGCTGTCGGGGGAGGGGAAAAGGGCAGACTGGAATTTTCCGCCCTGTGCCTGTGCAGGGAGAAAGAAGAAGGGTGCCGCCCCACAGGCATCATGTGGCACTATCCGGGAGGAGGGGCGGCCGCGGAAGCATGGCTGCCGAGAAGGGGAGACCCGAGGGCATTCTGCGCCCATGCCGAGCTCCCTTCAGGGGTGGCGGTGAGTCCGACCAGCCACCCTATTATGGGGGCAGTGGCTTGGCCTGCCGCGGCTGCTCCCCCGCCAGGCCAGCAAACCACACTTCAGCCCGAGGGGTGACCGCAAGAGGTCTAATTCTTTGTCGTCCACAGAGACTTTAAAGCTCTGATCTTTAACATTTTCTTGTGCATCTATTCCACTATCCACGTCAATGTGAAACACAAAGAGTTTGAACAGTAAAGTTCATTTTTAATATAGAAAAAGTCATCTTTTATAGAATTCTATGACATAAAAATTTGTGTTAAAAATGGAAGAAAAATTGTGAATTTTTACATTTTTATGCTATAATTGCAGTTAAAAAGTGACCAAAATTTCTATACATACTAAGAAATATGAAATTTTTGTAAACACACACATATATATAAAGAGAGAGATGTACAAAATTTTGAATCCTATAGAGTCAGAATAAGGATAATTTCTAATTAGAGCTGAGAATGTATAACCTGGTGCTATTTGGGTTCCCCAATTATTATATTCCAAGTGTGCACTATTTAGTGACATTTTTCCTAAGATGGTAGAAAGTGGGTGTATTAGGGTTCTCTAGGGAAACAGAATCAACAAGGGATATCTGTTGATAGTAAGAGATTTATCAGAGTCTCTCACACAGCTGTGAGGATGCATAAGTCCAGGTTCTGCAGGCAGGCTGCAACCAGGAACTCTGATGACAGTCCAATGAAGGCTCTTGATGAGTTCTGGGAGATGTTGGCTGTCCAAGGATGAGCTGGTAAATTCTCTCTCAATGCTGGAATCACTTCTTTTAAGGCATTCAACTGATTGGGTTAAGTGTCACTCATTGTTTATAGCAATCTCCCTGATTGATGTAATTATAACCAGCTATGTATGATTTACCACAGCAGTAAAGTCAATGGTGACTAAAGTCCATAAATGCCTTGTATTACAGTTAGCCCAGTGCTTGCTTGACCAAACAACTGGGCACAATTACCTGGCCAAGTTGACACAATAACCTAACCATCACAGTAGGGCAATCTTACCTTCTTTTATTCGATACATTTCTGAGATGGTCCCCAATATTTGCCCAAATAATTTTTTCCAGATTTTAAAAATTCAGTGGGAAACGTGAGTTCTCTTTCTTTGCCTCTTAATGTACATCTTTCCGATATTTGCTGAAATTTCAAGTATAGAGTGTCTGATAATTGCCTATTTTCATTCAGGATAGAATAGTTCTGAGATGCTAGACCTTTAAAAACATTTTTCATAACTATAAGACAAACAAAAGCCTTCAATATATTTTTATTGTAATCTCATATATAAGTTTTCTATGCCTGTTTTCTCTTCCTTCACCTCTCCCCCACCCTCTTTTAATTCTTCTTCATCAAGTAGCATGAGAAACACTTCCTCATTTGTCCTTCTCCAATGGCTTTGATGGGCTTCTATTGTAAAACCTTAACAATTTATTGCATTTCCTTGATAAGAGGTCTGTTTTCCACCCTCTCCTTAGAGTTTATGTTCTTTGAAGGCAGATAAAATGTTTTATTCCTCACAATGGTGCACAATGGGTAATGTGGTTGAAAGTTCTTAAGAATCATTCCTCTGTACTTATTCTTTCATTTACCCTCATTCCAAATCTTTCCTGAGCAGAGGTTTAAAGCAAACTATGTAAATGATGGCAAGGTAACAACAAAATATTCTTCCAGTTCCCAAAGTCAGAGTATAAAGCACTTTTTAAAGCAGTACTCTACATTGTCCCTTTTTGGTGCAGGGAACTGACACAGACATGAGAAATGCCACCCACATCTAGTCAAGGTGGCTGTTTCCACTGAGAGTTCATGTATGGAATTCCTGGATGCATGAGTAATGGTGGGAGGTATGGAAAAGAACACATAGAGAGAATTTAGGGAAAGGGGCTGTAGTGAGAAAACACATTATTTTTTTTTTAATCTTTGTATTACAGAAGTTGTGAACTTACAAAACAATTATGCACATATGTAGAATTCCCACACAACAACCCTTCACCAACACCCCCACACAATTGTGGATCATTTGTTACAGACTATGAGAAAATATCATCAGACTATTACCACTAACTATGGTCCATAGCATACCTTTGGCATATTTTTCTATAGCCCCCTATTATTAACACAGTACATCTTTGGCATTAATGCAAGAATATTATGGTATTGCTTTAACTAGAGCCCATAGGTTATGTTAATTGTATTTTTCCCATGCTTGTCCATATTCCCACCATCCAGCAATTGTGACATACATCCCATTCTAGTTCACAGAAGGACATTCTTGCATTTGCATTGTATTATTAATCACAATTCTCATCCACCTCTGGGTTCACTGTGTTATTCAGCCCCTAGATTATCCTCTAGCTTTCTTTCAAATGACATCTACATCCCTAGATTACACTATTCAGCCACAATCCCATTTATAAACCAGCTGCTACTCACTATGACTTGTTACCATCAACTCTACTCATTTCCACACATTTACAATCAAGTTAATTAAAACTTCTATATCCAGTAAGCATCATTACTCCTTCACAGCCCTCTTCTTGTCTTCTAACATCTTATCCTTTAGGTTTTAACCCCATGCATTTATTCTTTGTATTTACTTCATGCAATGTTTTTCCTTTTGTGTCTGGCTTATGTCACTTAGCATAATGTTTTCAAGATTCATCCATGTAATCAGATATGTGCCAATTTCATTTCTTCTTACTTCAGCATAGCATTCCATTGTATGTGTATACCACATTTTGTTTATCCATTTATTGGTTGATGGACACATGGGTTGTTTCCATCTTTTGGCAATTGTGAACAACATCACTATGAACATTGGTATACAGATGTCTTCATGTCACATTTTTCAATTCTTCTGGATATATTCTTAGTAGAGGAATTGCTGAATCATATGGCAATTCTATATTTAGCTTCCTGAGGAACTGTCAAACTGTCTTTCACAGAGGCTGCACCATTTTACATTCCCACCAACAGTGCTTCTCTTTCTCCACATTCTCTCCAGCACTTATTGTTTTCTGTTTGTTTAAAATAATGGCCATTCTATGCATGCAAGATGATATCTCATTGTCATTTTTTATTTGCATTTCCCTAATATTATAGCTAGTGGTATTTAATGTTTTTTCATGCCCTTTTTGGCCATTTGTATTTACTCTTTGGAGAAATGTCTCTTTAAGTCTTTTGCCCATTTTTTATTTGGATTGCTTGCTCTTTTTTTTTTTTTTTCTTCTTTAATTTTTTTAAATGTTACATTCGAAAAATATGAGGTCCCCACATACTCCCCCACCACCACCCCACTCCTCCCATATTAACAACCTCTTTCATCATCATGGCATATTCATTGCATTTGGTGAATGCTTTTTGGAGCACTGCTGCACCACATGGATAGTGGTTTACTTTGCAGTTTATACTCTCCCCCAGTCCACCCAGTAGGCTATGGCAGGACATACAATGTCCAGCATCTGTCCCTGCAGTACCACTCAGGACAACTCCAAGTCCTGCAAATGCCCCCATATCGTATCTCTTCTTCCCTCTCCCTACCCTCAGCAGCTACTGTGGCCACTTTCTCCACATCAATGCTACAATTTATTCTATTACTAATCACAATAGTTCCATAGTAGAATATCAGTATCAGTAAATCTACTCTAACCCATACTCTATTCCTCCAGCCTGTGCACCCTGGGATGGTTATGTCCACTCTCCCTCTATATCAAGAGGCTTGGATTCCACATGGATGATGGATGCTCTTTTATTGTTGACTTGTATGATCTCTTTATATAGAATAGAAATCAAACCCTTATTGGATAGGTGGTTCCCAAATATTTTCTCCCATTGAGTTGAGCTGCCTATTCACCTTCTTGATGAAGTCCTTTGAATCACAAAAGTGTTTAAGTTTGAGGAGGTCCCATTTATCCATGTTTCCTTTCATTGCTCATGCTTTCAGTGTAAGGTTTAAGACACCAACTACCACCAAGTCTTGAAGATGTTTTTCTACATTTTCTTCTAGGAACTATATAGCTCTACCTTTCATATTTAGGTTTTTGATCCATTTTGAGATAATTTTTGTATAAAGTGTGAGATAGGGGTCCTCTATCTTTCTTTGGCTATGGATTTACAGTTCTCGCAGTACCATATGTTGAACAGGCTGTTCTACCTTTGTGGGTGGGTTTGAAAGACTTGTTAAAAGTCACTTGTCCATAGATATGAGGGTCTGTTTCTGAATCACCAATTTAGTTCCATTGGTCTATGTTACTATCTTTATGTCAGCACCATGCCAATTTTAGCACTGTAGTTAGGCAATATGATTTAAAGTATGGAAGTGAAAGTCCTCCCACTTTGCTTTTCCTTTTTAAGATGTTTCTCACTATTTGGGTATCCCTTACCCTTTCAAATAAGTTTTTTAAAATGTGTTTGTTTATTTATTTTAAAGAAACTTTAGATTACATAAATGTTACATAAAAAAATATAGAGGATTCTCATATGCCCCACTGCCTCCAGCATCCATACTTTCTCACATTAACAAATCCTTCATTAGTGTGGTACATTTGTTATAATTGATGAACACATACTGAAGCATTGCCAATAGATTATAGTTTACATTCTGTCCCATGCAATTTTGTAAGTTATGACAAAATACATAATGGCTTATATCTGTCATTGCAACATCATGCAGGATGATTCCAATGTCCTGGAAATGCCCCCATATTACACATATTTTTGCCTCTCCCTCCCCTCAGAACCTCCTATGGCCACTGCCTCCATGTCAGTGATAAAAGTTCTTCCATTGTTAGAATAACAATGTCTATAGTAGAATAATAATAGTAAGTCTACTTTAGTCTATTATTTATTCCCCAATTTGAGGATTTGGGGATGGTAATGCCTACTCTGCCTCTCACTGAGAGGGGACTTAGATCCCATGGGGCAGATGGATGGAACTATCTTGCTTGCTGTTGGACTTTCTCTGTTCCTTGGGATGGGTGCTGTCCAACGTTAGTTTTCCTGTGTGAGTCCAATGAACTGGAGAGCAGATGTTACAACTCTGCTGAGATTCAGGGCCCAACTGGCACATGGGCAGACCAAAGATTTAAGAGTTTTGGACATTAATCTAGTAGGTATAGTACTAACTGTAGGTTCAAATAGAAGGGACAAAAGAGCCTTGTGTAGAGAAAGCATAAATGAGTCCAACTCTGTCACACTGGGGAGCATAAATTCCAAGGTAAGGTCTACTGGCAGGGTGCTAAACTCCTGAGCTGTCTGCCCTGTCAATAATGTCTGGATGTCTCTAGAGCCCTCAGGAGACCCACTATTTGAGGCAGCATTTACTGTCAATGAGATCCTGATGAGATGCACATAATTGGAAACTCTGGAATGACCTCCAGACCCACTTGGAAATCTCTTAGCCATAAGAACTCATTCTTATTTACCATTTCCCCCTTATGGGCAAGGTCTTTTTCTAGGAGCATTGTTATGTGGTGCCAGGGAGACTCATTTCCAGGAGTCACGTCCAAAGCTGGGGGAAGGTAGTGCATTTGTATATTTGGCTTAGAGAGAGGCCACATTTGAGCAACAAGGAGGGCCTCAGGAGGTAACTCTTAGATGACATATAACACTAGGTTAAGTTTCAATTTAAAAAGAAAAGGTTAAAAAGTAAAATCATCAATATCAAGGGCCTGGCACAAAGGTGCACCCTCCTTCACTAGGCACCACCCCTGTACTTGGGGAATTCTTGCTGTCCCATCAGATAATGTAGCAGAACCCCCTATTGTGTAGATCTCCACCCATCATGACAATGCACTCAGAACACTTGAATATATTCTTATGACCTAGAGGCATGCCCCAGATGAACCCCCTCCCATGCATCCCCCCATCATTGACACCCTGAACCAATATTCCTCCTCTGCAACAGTTGTGACCTTTCTGTGATATAAAACCTCTGCAAAGATGAAGCCAAGAAAATAACCAAATAAAAATAATGAGAAAACGAAATAGTAATGATAGTTTTAAAATTAACATTTAAAGTACAAAAAAATAAAAAATAAAATTTTTTAAATAATAAAAATCTTTTTTAGACATTATGTCTTCCATCACTGTAAGATTTGTTGTCTTGTATGTACAGTGATATTTTCTTCTGTATATTCCCCCAGTGTCTTTTTTTGTTTTTTCATTTTATCTTCAAAGAAGGTTTAGGTTACAGAAAAGTCATGGAGAGAATATAGGGGATTCCCATATACCCAAGGCCCTCCCCATTAATTATATTTTACATGCAGATGGTACATTTGTTATAATTGATATACAAATATTGAAGCATTATTACTAACCATGGTTAACAGTTTACATTATGATTTACATTTTGGACTATACACTTTTATAATTGTTGACAAAATTTAAAATGGCCTGTATCCATTATTGCAAGATCATGCCAAACAATTCCAATGCCCTAAAAATGCCCTATCTTTTATCTATTCTATTCTTCATTCCCTCTCCCCTCAGGACCTATGGTAACCACCAAGTTTCACTTTTTGAAGAATAAGATTCATAGTTACTTGCAACAATATTGAGGGCTTGACATAATGGTATGTTTTCTTTTATTAGGCACTGTCTATGTTCTCCAGAGACTCTTGTCCCTTTCTTTGAGAACATAGCAGGACTCTCCAGGATGGAAGCTTAATATTTACTTGTTTATTGTGTGGGTCTCCACCCACTGGTATAATAAAATACACTATGATAAGATGAACACTTACATATTCCATAAAAGCCTGCCCCAGGTATACCATGTCCTGTATGCACCTGCCACATCCCACACCCTGCACCAATAGTCTCCCCTGCCATATTTACCAAAAGAACATTCCCAACATTGTAGTTTTAACCACAGACCCACAAATCCCCAGAGTCCACCTGTTCCTTCCCCTGACCCTTTTCCGGGTTCCATGACTAGTGCTAACCACCCCCCCACTCTAACCCATCAAAAACCAGTAATGCCGAACCCAATAGCATCGCTGCACCATTGTCATACCCCTCCACTGCACAACTACACCCTTCCACCTTATCATTTTGCCCACATGATTTTGCCCACATGGGCATCTGCTCATAACATTCTACTCTGTTTCTATCTCCTGTAAACCTATCTTTCAGACTCTAGCATGTGAGGCTGCTCAATTTGCTTATTTCATATCAGTGAGGTCATGTAATATTTGTCCTTCAGTGCCTGGCTTACTTCACTCAACATAAGGTCTTCAAGATTCATCCATGTTATCCCACGTATTAATACTGCATTCCTTCTTACAGTTGAGTAATATTCCATTTTATGTATATACCACAATTTGCTTATCCATTCATCTGTTGATGCACATTTGGATTGCTTCCAACTTTTGACAGTGGTGAATAATGCTGCTAAGAACATTGGTGTGCATATATCTGTTAATGTCCCTGCTTTCAATTCATCTGGGTATATACTCAGCAGTGGGATTGCTAGATCAAATGACAGTTCTATAGCTGGCTTCCTGAGGAACTGCCAGACTGTCCTCCACAATGGTTACAACATTCTGCAATTTCATCAGCAGTAGATAGGTGTTCCCTTTCCTCCACGTTCTCTCCTACACTTGTTGTGCTCTATTTTTTTTTAATAGCTACCAGTCTAATGGGTGTAAGATTGTATTAGTCACCCAAAGGGGTGCTGATGCAAAATACCAGAAATTGGTTGGTTTTTATAAAGGTTATGTATTTGGGATAGGAGCTTGCAGACACCAGGCCATAAAGCATAAGTTACTTCCTTCACCAAAGTCTATTTTCACATGTTGGAGCAAGATGGCTGCTAATGTCTGTGAGGGTTCAGGCTTCCTGGGTTCCTCTGGGCTCAGCATCTCTGTTTTCTCCACAAGGTTAGCTATAGACTATGAGGCTCTCTAGACTTTGCCTCTCTCCACAAGTTCAGCTGTAGACTATCAGGCAAATGGCTCTGTCTCTCTCCCTGGGGCTCCAGCTTAAGACTTCAACATCAAACTTCAACATCAAAAACCCTCAACTCTGTCCTTTGCCATGCCTTTTATCTGTGAGTCCCCACCCATTAAGGGCCCTAATGATGTGGTCCAATCAAAGCCCTAATCATAACTTAATCACATCCAGGTACAGATCAGATTACAAACATAATCCAATACCTATTTTTGGAATTCATAACCATATCAAACTGCTACACTCTACCCTCTGAATTCCAAAAGACATTACAATATTAGAAAAAAACCTTAAATCAGTAACAATGTAAGTACTAAATCATATCACAATCAATTTAAAGAAATAGTTTGTCTTGGGGCCAAGTCCTGTCTACTATAGACCTCTATAACTTACAGAACAATGTATCTGTTTCCAGTACACAAATGGACAGGCAAAGGATAAACATTTTCATTACAATAAGGAGAAACTGGGAGGAAACATGAGTCACGGGTCCTCTACAGTTCAGTAAACCTGCAGGGCATCCTCCATTCAATTTCAGTCTGAGAGTCATTCTTAAGATGATGGTTTCTTCTTGGTGCGTTATGGAAACCCACCCTTTCCACAAGTTTGTCCAATGACCATTTTCTTGGTCCCACCCTCATCGAGCATCTGGGTGTTGACCAAGATCCAGCCATCACCCTCCAAGAGTGTTGGGTTGATTGCCACACCTTACCCAATCTTTGGGTTGGAGTCTTAACCCCACTAGTACAATGATATAAAGACAACATTCCCCTTAACCTTTGGCATACAGGCTCAATCCACTCAGAGCAACGAGTTGACCAACTGGCCTTCCCTAACATTCGACACACAGGCTCAACCCCCTCAGAGCAACAAGTTGATGGTCTGGCCTTCCCTAACCTTTGGCATGCAGATTCAATCCTCTCAGACCTGTAGGGTGCTGACCTTAACTGCCCTAATCCTTTGGGAATGTGCTCTGCCCTTTCTGTATTCTGGGGCAGCAAAACTCTCCCAGAATATCAGGTGGGAACATCCACCCTCTTCAACTGCTGGGGCAAACTCATCCTTTCTGTACACATGGGCAGGGTCCTCTTTTGGCCCAAGGTGATGTCCTAATTCCATATCTCAGCTTCTATTGTTTTCCTCTTGAAGTCATTTCCCCTTCAATCTCTCCTTTCCATCTTACTTTTATTCCAGGCTGACAGTGGTTTTGTTCATAAAGTTCTCTCAAAACCCTTGTTGGTTTAGCCTGTAAGAAGCAGGGGTCCAAGCCATGAGACAATAAGACCTTCCACAAGTCTTTCTGAGCTAACTGCATCTTCAATCCTGATTTACAAGTTCCAAGTTTAGTTAAGTCCTCAAATGGGGCACTTTCATCTGGGAACTTGATTTCCAGAGGCTTGGATTTTCCAGAATTAGTTTCTATTTTCTTTGTGCCTGACAGTTCAGTCCTCAGTATACCTCTCTCATGTAGCATTTTGCTATAAGCTGCAAGCAGAAGACAAACCACATTCTCCAGGTTTACTTTGGAAATTTCTTCAGCTAAATGCCCAGGCTTGCCATTTTAAAATTCTGCCTCCATAAAACACCAGGCGTTGATCTTGCTAAGTTCTCTGCAACTTTAAAACACAAATCGCCTTTCCTCTAGTTTCCAATAATAGTTTCATCATTTACTTCTAAGGCATCAAAAAAAAAAAATCTCTTTAGCATCCATATTGCTATTAACAGTCTCTTCAGAGCACTGTAGGTCTTTTCTTCTAAGAATCTCACAATTCCTCAAAAAAATACTTCTTACCCATTTATAAAACCATTCCAGTATTTTGGTAATTGTAAAAGCACTACCCCACTCCAGGAACCAAATTCTGTGTTAGTCAGCCAAAGAAGTGCTGAAGCAAAATATCAGAAATTGGTTGGTTTTTATAAAGGGTATGTATCTGGGGTAGGAGCTTACAGATACCAGGCCATAAGCATAAGTTACTTCCCTCACCAAAGTCTATTTTCACATTTTGGAGCAAGATGCCTGCCAATGTCTGTGAGGGTTCAGGCTTCCTGGGTTCCTCTGGGCTCAGCTCCTCTGTTTTCTCCACAGGTCAGCAGTAGACTATCAGGTGAACAGCTTTGTCTCTCTCTCTAGGGCTCCAGCTTAAGACTTCAGCATCAACCTCCAACATCAAAAACCCTTAACACTGTTCTTTGCCATGCCTTTTATCTGTGAGTCCCACCTACCAAGGGGTGAGGACTCAATACCCTAATGATATGGCCCAATCAAAGCCCTAATATAACTTAATCACACCCAGGTACAGATCAGATTACAAACATGATCCAATATCTATTTTTGGAATTCATAACCCTATCAAACTGCTACAAAAATGAAATCTCATTGTTGTTTTGATTTACATTTCTCTAATAGCTAGTGATGTTGAGTACCTTTTCATGTACTTTTTAGCCATTTGTATCTCTTCATTGGAATAATGTCTATTCAAATCACTAGCCCATTTTTTAGATGGGTTGTTTGTCTTTTTATTTTCAAGATGTAGGATTCATTTTTATATGCTGAATATTAGGCCCCTATCAGATAGATGGTTACCAAATATTTTCTCCCATTGAGTAGGCTGCCTTTTCACTTTCATGACAAACTCCTTTGAAATGCAAAAGTTTTTAATTATGAGGCAGTCCCATTTATCTATTTTTTTCTTTTATTTCTTATGCTTTGGGTGTAAAATTTATGAAACCATTTCCTACTTCCAGACATGTAGGTGCTTCCCTACAATATCTTCCAGGAGATTTATGGTCCTGGCTGTTATATTTAGATCTTTGACCCATCATGAGTTATTTTTTTATGGGGTGTGAAATAGTGATCCTCTTCCATTATTTTGGATATTGATATCCAGTTGTTCAAGCACTATTTGTTGAAGAGGCCATTCTCTCCCAGTTGAGTGAGCTTGGTGGCCCTGTCAAATATCAGTTGACTGTGTATATGAGGATCTATATCAGAACTCTCAGTTCTGTCCCACTGTCAGTACGTCTATCCTTGTGCCAATACTATGCAATTTTGACCACTGTAGTTTTGTAGTATATTTTAAAGTCTGGTCATGTGATTCCTCCAGTTTCATTTTACTTTTTAAATATGTCTTTGGCTATTTGAGACCCCTTGCCCTCCCAAATAAATTTCAAAGTTAGCTTTTCCAAATCAGTAAAAATTGCTGTGGTAATTTTTATTAGAATTGCATTAAATCTGTAAACTAGTTTGGATGGATAGACATCTTAATGATGTTTAATCTTCCTATCCATGAACAGGGAATATTCTTCCATGTATTTAGGTCTACTTTGATTTACTTTAACAATGTTGTGTAGTTTTCTGTGTACAAGTCCTTTACATCTTTAGTTAATTTATTACTAGGTATTTGATTCTTCTTATTGCTATTGTAAATGGAATTCCTGCTCAGATTGCTCATTATTGGGTACAGAAATGCTACTGATTTTTGCACATTTATCTTCTATCTGCCATTTTACTGAACTCATTTATAAGCTCTAGAAGTTTTATTGTAGATGTCTCACAACCTTCTATGTATAGGAGCATGTCATCTGCAAATAGTTAAATTGTTACTTCTTCCTTTCCAGTTTGAATGCCTTTTATATATTTTTCTTGCCTAAGTGCTTGAGCAAGTACTTCTAACACAATGTTATATAAGAGTAGTGACAGTGGGCATTACTGTTGTTCTGCTAAGGAAGGGGCAGAAACTCAAAATACTAACTAAAAGAGAGCTTTATTTAGTTAAATGAAATAGGTAAATTAGATAGCATAAAGAAAAAATGAAAAATATATGTGCAATCACTCACTAAAATAATTAATACATATTAAGTTTAAAAAGTACATAGAAAGAGAGGGAGAGGGGGAGAGAGAGGGAGAGGGAGAGGGAGAGGGAGAGGGAGAGAGAGAGGGAGAATTTTTAAAAGGCCAAACAAAAAATAGGTGGAATGAAAGAAAACAGAAAACAGAAGATAGAAAAATGAAATAAAGAAAAGAAAGTAGGTAGAAAAACTAAGTAAAAGAAAGGAAGCAAAGAAAGGGAAAAGACAAAAAATAAGAAACAACAACAGCAAAAAAAAAAAAAAAAGGAAAAACTGTCTTCTTTTTTAAGCCTTAAGGAGTTTCTTAGGCTGCCAGCAGCATCAATCCATCATCCTTCAGTATGCCCTCCACAGGTGATGTACCAGGCTTTAGTAAATAAAATAAAGAAAAAAAGGAACTGATAAAAAAATTTAAAAATTAACAATAACAGATCCAAGAAAACCTAAAACAAGAAAAAATCTGTTTATATGTTCCCTGTCATAAGGTGCTGACTGGATGCCTGATAACCCAGTGGATTACTTCTCTAAGGAGACCCGGAAATTGAACCAGGGACTTTGTGCATGAAAGGCAGGAATTCCTCCACTCAGCTACACTTGCTCCACAGCCTAAGCAGGCTTCAGAAAGTTTATATGGCTCTTCCTGCCCCCTTTCCCACAAGCAAGTTAAGCTTCTAACAGTTTGCCAAGCTGTGCTGTTTAGGCATCTGTCTCTATACCCTCTCTACCTTAGTTCCTCTCTTTCCCAGGTTGGCTGGGTGTCATAGCCTGCCTGATCAAATCTCCCCTCCCATCTCCCCGTGGCTGCCTCATTGCCTATCTGGGACCCTCTGAGGCTAAAAGGGGGTTCAGCTCGCTAAACTCATTGAAAAGAAACAACTCTTCACCCTCTGCCAGACCACTCTTCCTCCCAGGGAATGCTCCATCCCACTCCATAGGTTGCAGTGAGTTAGGTGTTTTACTGAGGCTATTTGCCTTGAGGGTGGGATATATGTGCTGCTTCCAGCCGCAGGGGTGAGTAACTCATGGTTTTCCTTTGACTTCGTTATCTGCCTAGTTCCTTTCTGGATGATGTGTAGCACTTTCACATTCTATGTATCTGCAAAGCAGCTCCCTTGAATATGTTTTTGCCCTTTCTCCATTCTTTTTTGTGAGGGAATTGGACTCCACCTACATACTTCATTGATTTTCCAACAAATGAGTTTGATAATTGTGTTTTCCATTTGTTTACAAAAAGCTGGTGGAATTTTTATTGGGATTGCATTGAATCTTTATATCAATTTGGGTAGAATCGACAACTTAATGCTATTTAGTCTTCCAATCCATGAGCATGGAATGTTCTTCCAAATATTTAGGCCTTTTTAAATTCTTTTAGCAATGCATTACAGTTTTCTAAATACCAATGCATTACATACTTGGTTAAATTTATTCCTAAATACTGATTCTCTTAACTGCTTTTATAAATGCAATTTTTTTCCAGACTTCCTCCTCAGATTGCACATTACTATAGTGTATAGAAACATCATTGATTTTTGTATATTGATCTTGCATCCTGACATTCTACTGAAATCATTTATTAGCTTTAGCAGCTTTCTTGTAGATTTTTCAGGACTTTCTAAGTGTAGGATCATATCATCTGTGAATAGTGAAAGTTTTATTTCTTCCTTTCCAATATTGATGCCATTTATTTCTTTTTCTTTCCTGATTGCTTTAGCAAGCATCTCTAGTGCTATGTTGAGCAACAGTGATGACAGTGGGTATCCTTGTTTTGTCTGTGATTTCAATGGGGAAGCTTTCAGTCTTTCATCATTGAGTACAATGTTAGCTGTGGGTTTTTCATATATGGCCTTTATCATGTTGAAAAACTTTCCTTTAATTCCTATCTTTTGTAATATTTTTATCAAGAAAGGATGCTGTATTTTGTTAAATGCCTTTTCTACATCAATCAATAGGATCATGTGATTTTTCTTCTTTGATTTATTAATTTTAATGTGGTATATTATGCTGACTAATTTTCTTGTGTTTATACCCTTGCATGCATGGTATAAAACTGACTTGATCATGATGAATAACTCTTTCAATGTGTTGTTAGATTTCATTAACAAGTATTTTGTTGAGGATTTTTGCATCTGTATTCATTAGGGAAATGGATCTTTAATTTTTTCCCCATAATATCTTTACCTGGCTTTGGCATTAGAGTGATATTGGCTTCATAGAATGTATTTAGTAGTATTCCTTTTTGCTCAATTTTTTGGAAGAACCTGGGTAAGATTGTTATTAAATTGCTTTGAATACTTGGTGGAGCTCACCTGTGAAACCATCTGGTCCTGGTCTTTTCATTTTGTGGAATTATGACTGTTTAAATCTCTTTACTTGTGATTCATTTGTTGAGGTCTTCTTTTTCTGCTAGGGTCAGTGTAGGTTGTTTGTACATTCCTAGGAATTTTTCATTTCATCTACATTGGTCTATATTTTTGCCTACAGTTGTTCATAGTATTCTCTGATGATCTTTTTTTATTTCTGTGGGGTCTTTAGTAATGTGCTCATTTTCATTTTTTATTTTTATTTTTTTTGCATCTTCTCTTTTTTATTCTTTGTCAGTCTAGCTAAGGGTCTATCAATTTTATTAATCTTATCAAAGAACCAATGTTTGGTTTTGTTCATTCTCTGTATTTTTTTTGTTTGTTTGTTTGTTTTCAACTTCATTTATTTCTGCTCTGATTTTTGTTATGTCATTCCTTCTACTTGCTTTGGGAATAGTTTGTTGTTCTTTTTCAAGTTCCTACAGCTATGTAGTTAGGTCATTGATTTTAGTTCTTTCTACATTTTTAATGTAAGCATTGAGGCCTATAAATTTCCATCTCAGCACTGCCTTTGCTGCATCCCATAGGTTCTGGTATGTTGTATTCTCATTTACATTCATCTTGAGATATTTACTGATTTCTCTCACAATTTCTTCTTTGATCCACTGATTATATAATACTGTATTGTTTAATCTACATATATTTTTAGTTTTTCCTTTTCCCACCTTTTATTGATTTCTAACTTTATTCCATTATGATCAGAGAAACTGTTTTATGTAATTTCCTCTCTTGTTGAATTTATTGAGATCTGCTTTGTGACCTAACATATGGTGTATCCTGGAGAAAGATCCATGAGCACTTGAGAAGAATGTATATCCTGCTGTTTGGGGGCGCAGTGTTCTATATATGTTTATTGGTTTTAGTCTATTTATTATATTATTCAGGCTCTCTGTTTCTTTATTGACCATCTGCCCAGATGCTCTATCCAGTGCTGCTAATGGTGCATTGATGTCTCCAACTATTATTGTAGAGATATCTCTTTCTCCCTTAAGTTTTGCCAGTGTTTGCCTCATGTATCTTGGGCATCCTGGTTAGGCCATATAATTTATCATTGTTATCTCTTCTTGGTTAATGCACCTTTTATTAATATATAGCATCCCTTCTCATCTCTAATAACAGTTTTGCTTTTAAAGTCTATTTCATCTGATGTAAGTATAGCTACTCCAGTTTTTTTTGTTTTGTTTTTTTGTTTGTTTGTTTGTTTGTTCCATATGTGGAATATCTATTTCCAGGTTTTTGTTTTCAATCTATTGGTATCCTTGGGTCTAAGGTGAGTCATTTGTTGACAGCAAATAGATGGCTCATATTTTCTTATCTATTCTGCCAGTCTGTGTGTCCTTTGATTGGGGAGGTTAATCTGTAAACCTTCAATATTATTACTGTAAAGGCAGTTCTTATTTCATCCATTCTGACCTTTGGGTTTTATCTGTAATATTTTATTTTCACCACTCTTTTTATACTTTGGTTACTTTTATTGATATAATCTTCATTTCTAGACTCTCTTCCAAGCCTATCACTCCTCTTTTCTTTTCAGCCTGTGCACTTGCTTTAGTATTTTCTGCAAAGCTTGTCTCTTGGTTACAAACTCTCTCAGTTTCTGTTTATCTGTGAATATTCTAAATTTGTCCTCATTTTTGAAAGGGAATCTTGCCAGATATAGTATTCTTGGCTCACAGTTTTTCTCTTGTAGTATCTTAAGTATATCACAACACTGCCTTCTTGCTACTGTGGTTTCTGATGAGAAATGGCATTTAATCTTATTGGGTATCCCTTATATGTTATGCATCACTTTTCTCTTGTCGCTCTCCAAATTCTCTCTTTGTGTTCCACATTTGACATTCTATTAGTAAATATCTCAGAGTTGGTCTATTTGGATTTATTTAGTATGTTGTGCTTCTTGGACATGGATGTCTACATCATTTAATAGGGTTGGGAAATTTTCTACCATTATTTCTTCAAATATTCTTTCTGCCCCTTTCTCTTCTCCTTCTGGGACACCCATGACACAAATGTTTGCATGTCTTTTGCTGTCATTTAGTTCCCTGAGACCCTGTTCAGTTTTTTCCCTTTCTTTTCTTCATCTGTTTTTTTTGTATGTTCACTTTCAGAGGCCATGTCTTTAAGCTCACTGATCCTTTCTTCTGCTTTCTCAAATCTGCTGTTATTTCCTTCTAGTGTATTTTTAATTTCATTTATTGTGTCTTTCATCCCCATAAGATCTGCTATTTTTCTATGTATGCTTCCAAATTCTTCTTTGTGCTCACCCATTGTCTTCTTAATATCCTTAATCTCTTTAGTCATCTCATTGAATTTATTAAGGAGATTTATTTGAATATCTATGGTTGTCTCAACTCTTTAATGTCATCTGGAGATCTAACTTGTTCCTTTGACTGGGCCATATTGTCCTGTTTCTTGTTATGGATTGTAATTTTTTGTTGGTGTATTTGCATCTAGCTTATTAGACACATTTATCCTGGGTGCAGCTTCTCTCTTTAGTTTAGGGCTCTTTTGCCCTTTCTCCCTTGCTGATTATGCAGTAGGAGCCAATGATGTCATTGGTACTGTAAGTTGTCTATGTTGTCCCAGGACCAATGAAGCCTCTCCCAACTTTCTCCTCTGCCAGGAGTAAGGACAGAGTCACAGCCATGTGTAATCCTCCAAGTCATGCAGGCCAAGGCCATCTGTAGTTGCCCAGAAAGACTGGTGAAGTTTCACACCCTTTTCTCTCCTCCTGGGGCAGGGATGGAGCTGTAGGTGTGGGCAACAATCTATGCCATGTGGGTCCAAAATGATTGCAGATGCCTGTGTAGACTGGTATAGCACCAGCCCACCTCCTCCCTGTCAGGGTAGGGGATTGACCCTCTGGAGTGCCAACAATCTAATCCAAGTGGGCCACATATGCCTTCAGTTGCCCTGAGAGGCTGAGGGAGTATGGTCTCTTCTGCCTTTTAGGTGGTGGGGATGGACCCAGAGGTTCAGACCTTGTAGGCTAAAAGTGCCTCCCATTGCCAGGAGAGGCTGAGGAAACACCAGCCCCTTCCTATCCTATGGAGGGAAGGTATAGGTGTAGATGGAATCAAAGATACTCAACAAACCATTTCATGTGGGCTGGAAGTGCCTGCAGTTTCCCTGAGAGACTGAATAAATAAAGCTACTCTACTATCCTATTGGGGTGCAGGGATGGAACCTTAGTTGTCTCTGTCTGACTATTCAATCTGTACTGGCCAAAACCTCCTGAAGTTATCTGGAGTTGCTGGTGCAGGTCCCACCACCTTCCTCTTCATAGGAGGTGGGGCTAGAGCTTAGTCCAATTTGGGTGGAAAGAAAGCAGTGGTCCCTAGCAGCACTGTGATTTTTAATCAGCCCTGCTTCTCCTCATGCCTAGAACAGAGTGAAAATGGCAGCTACTGGTCTCTTTCTGTCTTGGACAGTTTCAAACTTTCATTATTCTTAGGATTATACTTTAGCCAGCTGAATTAACTACAGTAGCTGAAGTCAGTGGCCAACTGTCTCTTCCTCTCCCATTTTTTTAGGGAAATGGAGCTTCCAACTCCAGCCACAGGATAGCTCCTGAGTTGGCTTGTGCCATCAGTGGTGGATAAGCACCTGCCTCTGCAGTGTGGAGTGCTGTACTCATGCAACTTCATTGCAGATGGGCAGTCTCCTCCTTCATTCTTTCAGAGGTTTTGCAAGTTGCTCTTCTGGTCTCCTGGGCCCCCAAACAGGTGCTTTAGATAGCGCTGGGTGATTCGTAACTGCCCTGTAGAATGAGCTGACTCTTGGAGTTCCTTACCCAGCCACCACCTTGCCTCACCTGAAAAGGTGTTATTTTAAAATTATGGGTGCAAATGAAGGAATTTCTATAATTGACAGATAACTTGATCTCCATCCTTTAAACAGAGCATGACATACAAATCCTTGTTGAGCATTTACGCCTACTTTAACGGTTTCAATCCCAAGCTTGTAAGCTGGAGAATAGTTATGTGAATGAATCTCTGATTTCTCTATATGAATATATATATATATATAATATATAGTAGGAGTAATCAAAGTACCGAGGACTTTCTAATCATGTGGAAATAAAGGGAGAAATATATTTCATAATTAATTCACATGACTTATTTCCCCTGTCTTAGCAAACTGACTAAATAGAAGGTCATGCTGTTTAATCATGTGAAGGCATGTAAAAGTCTATACAAAGTATAAAATCCAGCATTTAATCCAGGCCTAGTAGCCTAATAGATCAGATCAATCTAAGAGAAGAGCTCTAATGAGGAAAAGAAGCAGTGCTCTTTACTGCCTCTGATTTCCATGCTTCTTGGTACTTTTCCTTCAGACCTACCCCTAGTGCCTCCATCACTACCCAATCCTTTTCTCTTCCTGCAATCTACTTCATTCTATCAGTTTTTCAATTATTTTCTCATTATTGCTCTCTATCACCTCACTTTTTGGTTCCTTGTTTTCTGCATTGTCTGTCATCTCCCTCTTTCCATTGTATTTCTTTATTTCCACTTCTTCTCTGTGACTCTTCTGTAATGTGACCAATCTTAGAATTGCCTCAGAATCCACAAGCAAATAATTCTTCATAAACCCCCTTACTCAAAAGCAGAAAGAACCAAGTCCCAAAGGAAAGAAAAGCCACTGGGCCTTGACCCAGTGTCCATCCTGAAGATTGCTATCATTGGTTGTATGGCTTTTTCACCTCTGCATGAAGTCTCCTCTGTTCCTCCCCATGAAGGCTCCCCTGTTCCTTGCTCAAAAAGAACAAGACTGAACTCTGTGGATGTGCAAGTTTAACCCTTTTAAAGGAGAAGACAGATATTTGTCAGCAGTTTTTTCAGGACCTCTAAAATCCTGCATTCTGTTTCAGAATAGCTGTTTAAATACCAGCTAGGAAATGCCAGGCCTTTCCTAAGGACACAATGGTGACAAATTCCAAATCAGAGCAAGATGGCAATACACTCTCAATCATGCTGCTTTAAAAAAGTAAATCATGTTTTATGGATCTACACTTAGCCTTTCCCCATGTACGCACTGCAGACATTGGTGATTAATAGGTGACACTGAAGCCTGGAACCACAGGACCTGATTAATGGCAGTGACATCATGACTTTTAAATATGCTGTTAATGCCGGGACTTATGGCAAATGCAAATGTGATGTGGATTTTCATGGCATTTGCATAGAATGAAGAAAAAATTAAAAACGACCTTTCCCCTTAGATTAATCACTGACTTGTAAGGCAGCATCTGAGGGCTGTGAGCTTCTACCTCTTCTGGCTTATTTAGGGAGATCTGAAGTCTAGTGATATTGGAGCAGGCATAGTCTCTTCTCTCCCACAACCCTAGGTTGACCCTAGAATAGAAATTTACCTCTAAGATTACCAGCCTTGGACTCTTTCCCAGAAATTTAGAGTCCTGGGGATTTGAATACTGTACTGAGGAAGATTAAGTCAAACTTGCTGGGTGTTCTCCAGTCTATTGTTTTTCTCCACCTTCACTTATCCTAGAGAGGTAAGAGGAAATAAAATGATAAAAAAAAAAATCATTACTTTCTCTTTACCAACCAAGAGAAAATGCCCCAGTGTCTTCTTACTGAGACCAGGGGAGTGGATTCTTAACACTGTACATCTTGCTGGTTATAGACTATGGTTTTTCTTGTAATTCTTATCAGGGAATCTAGGACCCTAGTTCAAGGATTCCCTCCCCACTCCTTAAATACATAAAATCTATAGAGTTTGTTTATGTGCATACGTAGACCTGTCACATTCCTGCAAACTCTACCTCATTTAGGTATAAGTTCTAGGCACCAGAATGGAGTCTACTTCTTATAAGGTCAGTTCCAAAAGAAAAAAATGGCAACAGAGAAGTCTGAAACTTTAAAATTCCCACTCTGACCTAGTGGAGGACAAAGGATATCCAAGGATCTCTGAGGGTTCCCCACAGTATGAGGAGGAAACATGAAGCATTCAAGAAAGATCAAAGTGGTTCAAGAACACAGGTATGGGAAACGCTGGAAGTTAGAACAGATTGAGGAGTACTATAAACATAATCACATTCAGAACACTGGAAAGAGCACAATTTGGTAAGTGCCTACTGAGTACCAGGTGATTTACCTACATCATCAGTAAACCTCACGATTACCTCTGCATAGGTATAACTATCCCCATTTTTCTATGGGATATTTGAATCCTGAGAAGGTATTAATAGCTAAATTGCCATAGGATCACAATGTAAGAAATGGTACAGCTAAGATTTTTCTCTAGATTTGTCTGACTTTCCCAATGTGCTTGTTTTTTTGTTTGGATTTTTTCCCCCATTACATGCTTCCTTACAGAGATGTGTGAAAATGAAATGATAATATTTGGGGCATCTGAATTCCTGATGCATCCACTGTGGGTACATTCTGTTTTCAAAGCTTGGGTCAGGGCCAAGGATATATTTCTAACACTGTGATCTCCAAGATCTTGTTTAGCTCTAACCTTCTGTAGTTCTCTGACTGTTCCTCTCAATGAATACTACATTCTGACTTTTCTCTCACCCCATTGCCCTTTACTTTCACCTTCTGCTCAATCTTTGACTGGCTTCCATTACTTAGCTGCACTTTTCATTTTGACTACAAGACACACATTATTTTAAGGAAAAATAATTGGCTTTTAACTGCAGGTGTGGTAATTGGCATTCAGACAGCCTTTAGCCAGTTGGTGAAGTTGTGACACTCTTAAGCTGAGGAGCCTGACCTCTGATTCTAGAGAACAAAAGAGCTGGCAGTGAGATCGTTTCTATGCAAAAGTCTACCTTGTAAGGAACAGAAACAGGAGACAAGTTTAGAAGGAATATAGACTGCCTAAAATGCAGGAATTTAATTTTGCCTCGAAGGATTAGCATTTCACATTAGATCCTCTTTCAAAACACAAATGCTAGAAATAAGGAGGACCTTAGAAATAATTTAATCCACCTACATCATTTTTTTATGAGAAAACTGATGCTTTGCAGAGGTGTGACAAAAAGATAAAAAGAAAAAAGATTATTCGGGAACTCTAATAATGATCATGTATTTCACCTTCTCTTTTAATCACAAGTGAACTGGTTTAAATTAAATCATGTAGTTATAACACTAAAAAGTAGAACTGGTAAACACGGCAATTTTGTAAAATTTCATGTTTTTGCTCTTTGCTAAAAAACAGGTGAGAAATCATTTATTTTAGTTAGCATTCTAATAAGACAATGCTGTTTAAAAATACGGTTTAGTCATCTGTTTATAAGTATCATTTTTAGATGTTTTGTTCTGGAAGAACAGCTTGCTTTTTAGAGATCTGTTTCTGGGATCTATCTTATAGAAGCAAAATATAGACATTGCATACCGCCAGAGGATGAAACCACTTCCTCTTAGTAAGTATTGACCAGGAGGAAAGGGAGCAGTTTGAAGGACTTTCTTTAAAGATGTTCTACCTGGATTTAATTTTCCTTCTCCCTCCCACTTTCTGATATGTAAACAAAAGACAGAAAAATGAAGTGACAAAGTTATAAACTTGATTTGCGAGGAAGATGGGCATCAAATATAAGAGACCTCTCCTAGAAGGAAAGTGAGTGGATAAGTATTTACTAGATTAGGAGCTTGGGGTCAATGACCAATTAGAAAGCTTATTTTAAAACAAAACCAAACAGAAAAACTGGAACACATGAGTGGGTGGTACTGGGGTTTGGAGACCTGGTATCAAGACTGGGAAACTGCAATTTAGAGACATCCGGATCCCTCTACTCCTCTAGTACCTTACTTTCAGGCTGTTTATCAGCAAATGGAGTTAACATCACTGTCAGAACAGCTCCAGGATCTGTCTGCTCCTCACCACTTCCACCACCAACCATCTGGTCTAAGCCACAGTGCTCTCTTGCTTCATTTGTTGCAGTGGAGTTCTGTGTGGTTTCTGCTTCCATATGTGCCTCTTCATAATCCATCCAGGGGTCAACAAACTTTGTCTGTAGAAGACCAAAGAGCAAATATTGTAGGCTTTGTGGGCCATATGGTCTCTGCCACAGCTCCTCAACTCTGCCATTGTAGTGTGAAAGCAGCCATATACACTACATGAATGAATATGACTGTGTGCCGATAAAACATTGTGGACACTAAAATTTGAACTTCGTATAATTTATATGTGTTATGAAATATTCTTCTTTTGATTTTTTTCAACCATTAAAAAATGCAGAAAACATTCTTAGCTCATGGACTGTGCAAAAACAGACAGCGGGCTGGAGTGATCTCATTTAAAAAGTAATAAATAGTATATAATAGTATTACTCCTTTACTCAAAAACACTCCAATATCTTCCTCTTTCATTTAAAGCAAAAGCCACAGTATTTATGGTGGCCTATAAGACCTTAGGTAATCTGTCTCTGTTATCTGTCTGACCTCATCTGCTGCTCTCCTTTCCTTATGTGCTCAGGTTGCACTGTTTTCCTGCTCTTAAATCCATTGTTTATCTGTCCTCCTTAGGTCTTTGCAGTTTTTGTTTGCTCTGCTTGGAATACTTTCCCCCCAGTTATCTTCTTGATATGCTCTGCTACCTCCTTCAAATCCTTTCTCAGAAAGGCCTCTTCTAACCACACTTGTTTAAAGCTCTCTCAAAAAGATACACACTCTGATTTCCTTTTCTCTTTCAGGACAATCCCTTACTATGATACTCTAAATTTGCTTATGTTTTTATCTGTTTCTTCTCTGCAGGCTCTATGTTTAATGAAGGCAAGCATTTTTATTTGTTTTGTTTTGCATTTTTGCTTCTGTTTGGTTTAGCTAGAGCAGAATCTGGAACACATAGAAGGCATTCAATAAATACTTGAATAGTTGTTGAGTAGATTCAGGTAAACATGACTTATTACTGAAATCTAGAATATGGATCTAAAGTGGCTTATTTATCTCTTGTCTCAGGTGATGGTTGGTTCTAGAATACAGAAGATGGTATATTAGTCAGCCAAAGGGGTGCTAAGGCAAAATACCAGAAAGCTGTTGACTTTTATAAAGAGTATTTATTTGGTGTAGAAGCTTACAGTTACCAGGCCATCAAGGTAAGTTACTTCACTTACCAAAGTCTGTTGCCACATGTTGGAGGAAGATGACTGCCATCTGCAAGGATCCTTTTCCTTTCAAGGTTCCGTGGTCTCAGCATGCCATGTCTAAAGGTTCCTTCTCTCTTTCCTCACATATCTGCTTTCCTGTGTATTTACTTCCTGGGGCTCCAGCATACAAAATTCCTACTAACTCCTCTGCCTTGTCATTTTCTCTGTAAGTCCCCACCCACTAAATGAGTGGGGACTTAATCATTATTTAATCAAGTAAAAGTGAAACCTCTGAAGATAATGCAATCTAATATACCCAGAGGAACAGACTATTTTACAAGCATAATCCAATATCTATTTCTAGAATTCATAAACAATATCAAACTGCTACAGATGGGTTTAGATTAAACATATTAAGAGGCCCAGTATATGGGAATAAAAAGGGATAAAGATGCCAAATCTCTGATTTTGCAACCTGTCTGCATTTATAGGGCTCAGACATTAAATACAGTAGTTGCCCAATAAATATTTCTTCAACTGAAGTTAAGTCCAATAGTGTTCTGAATTGACATCACCTGCAAAGTACATAGGAAAACGTTTGCACTGTCAGTGCAGATGGGCTCTGAGCCTGCTGGTCTCTTCTACCTCGCTTAACTGGGCATTGACATTGTTCATGGTACCACTGTTGACATTGAGATGATAGTTGCTTTCACTGCTATCAGCAAAGGGGCTGGCAAATACACAGCCATTTTTTTAGTTGATTTCACAAATGAAATGAACTTGATGTGGTCCATGCATCTTCACCACATGCTATCATATTTGCCTTCCTTGTCATTGTCCATGGAGAGAGCACACTCTTTGCTCTACTCTATAAGTCAATTCTCAAAGTCTGGGAAAGCTACATTCTTGGCCAATTTTCTACTGTTTCATACGGTTGGAGGCTTCCATCACCATTAACTTAATAATTTAACCAAGTAGTATATGAGAGGAAGTGTGCCTTCACAGATACACTGGTTCCTAGAAATTATTAGTGCTAGTGTAATAAATTTTAAGAGCTGTGGACATACAGACAGAAGATCTGAGTTTAAGTTCCAGCTCTGTCACATCCTTGCTTTGTAATTTGGAAATGCTTTCTAATATAAATGGCAATGATAATAATAAATAGCAGTTAACAAGGTTTCATTCTGTGCCAAGTACTTTTTTATGAATTATTTCCTTTCTTCGGTCCTCTGAGTTATGTACTGTTATCCTTATTTTCCAGATCAGGAAACAGTCTTAGGTTAAGTGACTCACCAAGATCGTATAGCTAGTAGAGTCTAGATTCCAGCCTGGGTTGACATGAATTCAGGGCTGTCACTCAATCTTACCCCTGTCCTGACCATCAAGTATTTCTGTCTCTATGTGCCAGGGTCTTTATCGTAATTCAGTAAATATTTCCTTTACATTAAGTTGTTGGTTTAAATGATAAAGCAAAGATTTTATTTTGGTAAAATATAAGATGCAGTATATATATGGAAGGTATTTTATCACTGGCATTTTGTGGAGGATGTAGAGACTTATCCCATTCTACTGTACAAGGGAAAATACAAAATTTTCTCCTCCTATACAGAGCTCTGAAACTTCTAGAAATATTTAGATATAAAAAGTCCAAAGAATAGTATTATTCTTTGTGTTTAAAATTAATCTTTCTTGCTAGGATAAAGTAAAACAGAGGAGATTGAGTTAAAAAAACAAAACAAAACAAAACAAATCCTCTCCAATATTTTATTTTGGCTCCTCTTTATAAAGCAATTGAGGTAGTTAGAAATAAATGATGTTGTTTTTTTTTCAACTTCCTGTTACTTCCCAAGAGAGCACAGGCATCTGTGTCACTTTTCAATGGGGTATTTGGGCTTAATTATTCTTAGAACTATATCGTGGATGCTCAAATGATAAATACTGGTTATATTTAGATACTCTTTATATGCATCCTCTGCAGCAACCACCTCCTCACACCCTCCGCACCTCCCCCCATCCCCACTTAATCATCCTTAGGAGTAGAGTATCCATTCACAGTAATACAAAATGCCTTTCCCAGGAGAACTAATTTTTCATAGCCTTCAAGTGCATGGTTGTTTTTTCCTTGCACTCTCTACCCCCCGACCCCAGTCACCTTATTCATGAGAGATTTTTCAGTTTCTCTGGATAGCTGGGGAAATGCTCCTGTCAACAAGTGGTCATAATACCATGCTGTTCACCCCACCTGTAGTTCCAACTATCCTACCCATATAGGTGATGGGGTGAATATCAGTATTACTTTTAATCTGGGAGGTAATCCCCTAATAACAATCTTGCAGGGAGCTGTCATCAAGCACAGCTGTGATGTAGGTGAAATGTGTCCTGAATACCATACTCCTTCGATGTCCTATTGTTTTTCACCTCAAGCATTCTCCAGAGTGACAATTTACACTTTTATCTATATCAGAATATACCTGTGTGCTTCCCAGATTCTCAGGGTTCTGTAAACTGCAACTTTCATTAGTTGGGTCTGGTTTACTCACCTATCCTTTTGCAATGCTTGGCTAATACAGTTCTTTCTCAGAGAACAATAACTTAATCTACTTAATGTTTATGGGATGAAGCATGTGAAAGTGATATCTTTGATTGGACATGACTTGGAGTCTTTCTCAGTGAGTAAGACTGGTTATGGCTTCATGTGACTCATACACAGCTTGGGGAAAAGGAGGGCCCTTATTCTATATCCATTGAGAAAAGTAACATTCATATGCGGAGCTCACAATTTTCCAAGTTTCTGTTAAACTTCTTGCATGGACTATCTCATTTAATCCTCACAACTATCCTGTTTGGAAGATAGTCTTATATCACCATCATACAGATTAGGATCATTGAGATTAAGGAACTTAAACATCTAGTAAGGAATAAAACATGGATTGATGGGAGAAATAAGTGTCTTAAAAACGAAAACTCTTGAAGTAATTGAAGGAGAAGAACTTTTACTCAAGTTATTCCTTTTGCCTAGAATTCTCTTCTATGCCATGCCCTTGCATTCACCTAGAAAGTTACAACTCTCATGGCCTAATTTACCTCTACAACTTACCTCATTCTAGCAGAACTTCTCTCCTTCTTCCCTCCCTCCACTGTGTTCTCATATTACTTTATCCTTACTTTTAGAGTACTCATCACCTTGTATCCAAAAGTATTTTTTAGGTATCTGTGAACAAGGGAATCTGAATTCCTTGAAAGAAAGAATTAAGCTGTGTCCATCTTTTAATTCCCTTCAAATCACTTGATATTTAGCAGATGCTTGGGAAAACTCTGGATGAATGAGAGAAATCATGCAAAGCTGAATGAAAAAAAATAGAAAATGATGTAATGAAATCACCTGCTCTGTACTTCAGTTAGAGTGCCAGGATTTGAGAGGGTCAGATGTCAGTGGCCATATTAATGACAGTAATGATGAGCCAAAACTCATCTTAGTAGAGAAAATTATTTTTCCTTCATGATACATAGGATCATATTTTTTTTCTTTTGCTGTGTCATTATTGATAAAATTTTATCATCCTTTATAGAAGTAATCAACTCCATTTCTATCACTGCCCAGGTGGTTTCTGCAATTCTTATGCTGACCTCTCCCTCTTAAGGTTCTGCTTTGCATTAAGACCTCTTCAGATAAACTTGCAAAGTGTTTAGTGATTAGATCAGGAGCCTGGTTTGAAGCATTCTATTTTTATCTCTATCACTGGCTTTATTGTGCCATCTTGGCCAAACCACTTGGTCAAGGTTTACATGCAAGATTTTCACTTAAAAAACATGTCTTGTAATAAATTCTCATCCAGAGAAAAGCGGAAAGAAATTTTTCTAAGTACTTTACTCAATTGCTTTCCAGCCACATGTGAACCTCTAAGGCTTATATATCCTATCATGTGATATTGCCTCCATAATTTTCTGCCTCTCAGGAAGTTTCATGTCTCTGGTAATTTGTCTGTGGTTGTTGAATTCATTCATGGCTGTTTGTTCTTTATGTGCTCTATCTTTTTGAGTGGGCAGTAATACATCACTTGTTGGAAATCTGGACTAGACCTATATAAATAACACTAGCAGTGCTACAAAATGTTCAATTAACTAAGATTAGAACCCAAGCCAACATTCTGGCCAGTTGAATGCTCCCTTGAAAAACTAGGTCCTTATCTTCAGAATAATGTACAAGTTCCTCGGTGTAGTAGATTAGGAGTAGGAGCCTGGTGGGGAGATAGGCTCTCCTTTATTATTTTTTACTAGTTGCTGAGGATAAATAATTTTCCATTGGAAGGAAAGAACAGCCTGGGAGAAAGAAAGAAGTTATATGGTGCTATATGTTGTACTATAGGGATATGAGTTGAGTGCTAACACTGCTGAGTATGTCTATTTGGGAGGAGGGCAGGAATCTGGGGAGAGAGGTAGCTATCTTAAGAAGATGATAACCATGAGAAATGAAGAAGAATTCTGATTTTGATCCTCATTATCCTATGAAGGACATGCCTTGATTATGGACTTTAAATGATTTTCCCATTTATTTGAAGGAGTTTTCCAGTGATGTTGTTGGTCCTTTTGGTCTGTTTGTAGGCATTGGTCATCCAGTTGCCTGAATTAGAGATATAGTCCATAGTAACAGAACAAGAATGCTAAATCCCTGATTTTGGCTTTCTTAGCTTCAGATCTCACAGTCAAGGAAGGAAGTTTGTTGGCAAAAGCATTGAAAAATAGGGAAGGCTGCCTATGACAGATGTTAGAGCTGATTTTTTTTCATGTGATTGTAAATGCACTTGGAAAGGGATGTTTCAGGCACAGTTAGCTAAACATTCAAGTTGTTTCTATAAGACTGTTCTGGAAAGGCAAGTTAAGAGACTCATCGAATACCGAAAAAGAGTGTGGTCCAACTTTATGCTGCTATGTTTTTAGATCTTTTGAAAAAGGCAAGGAAAATCCTTACTATACTCATGCACAGTCTCTAAATATGCATACTGCTCTATGCTCTAATAACTCTGAATGACCTTTGAGTACCACTTTTTGTGAAAATGTTAAATGTTTCTCTTCAGCTCACTAGATTTACCTATTTGGGTCAACTGACAATGTCATAAAGAACATTCTAGTCCTGAGTTCATCCTGCAACCTTGAATGTGTTTGTCCCAGTTAGTTTGGTAGCCCCCTTGACTACACCATCGTTAATGCCTGTCATGTCCTTGCTTCTGAAAGGTGATACTGGAAAGAGCTCATTGGCACCTGTCAAATATTTGACCTCAGAAGCTGATTGATGAGTCTATGCTTGTGACTAATGGAGTTATTTATTTCTGATATGTATTTAATCCTGTTCTTCTACCTGATGGATGGGTATATTTATTTTAAAACTAAAGAAACTCTTGTGACTTTTACTGAATTAATCACGATATGTATTATATTGTGAATACTTCAAATGGAGTGATAAACCTCGATAGCTAAGCCAGTAATTTATGATTAGAACTAAACTTGTAGAATATCACTACTTAGCAGTGCACTAAAGCATGTGTATTAAATAAATAAGTAGAACACATTTTTTGAAAGTGAAATGTCTTTATTAAATAAATAAAGAGAACATCTTTCTAAGGAAATAGCTGATTAAATTTAACTTGCATGGGGTTTTAAAAGAATATGTTCAGATCGAACACACCTTTTAATTTTATTTCAGCAAAAATATAAAGTATAAAAATAAATCCATCACCGTTTTCACTCCAGAGGAAGTAAATTTCTACTTTATTTTAGAGAAGAGGCAACCAACCCATTCATTCTAATTCTTCAAGCTATAATGGAGGCTCTGATATTGAGTAAGAAACAGTTACTCTCCTTGATGAGTAAATAATCTAATGGGCACATGAGCAATTATAATACATGCTAAGAAGTCATGGATGCTCTAAAGAGGTACTTTGAGGGTCAGAAGAGAGAACACTATCTCTTATCACTTAGGGGGGTTGTATTAGTCAGCCAAAGAGGTGCTGATGCAAAATACCAGAAACTGGTTGGTTTTTATAAAGGGTATTTATTGGGGGTAGGAGCTTACAGATACCAGGCCATAAATCATAAGTTACTTCCCTCCCCAAAGTCTATTTCCACATGTTAGAGCAAGATGACTGCTAACGTCTGTGAGGGTTCAGGCTTCCTGGGTTCTTCTCTTCCAGGGTCTTGCTTCTCTCTGGGTTTAAGGTTCCTTTCTTCCCAGGGCTTGCTTCTTCCTAGGCTCAGGGTTCCTCTCTTCCTGGGGCTTGCTTCTCTTTCCTCTGTAAACTTATTTCCTGGGGCTCCAGCTTAAGGTATTAGCATCAAACTCCAACACCAAAAACCCCAAACTCTGTCCTGTATCATGTCTTTTATCCTAATTTTCACCCTAATGAAGTGGCCCAATCACACCCAGGTACAGACCAGATTATAAACATAATCCAGTAACTATTTTTGGAATTCATAACCATATCAAAATGCTACAGGGTTGGTTTAAGAAGGGGGTTGATTTTGAACTGGGACTTGAAAAAACTGGGACTTATAATTTGAACCAGCAGATGGAAAGGCAATCCAAAGACCTGTGTTGGGATCAGTTATTAAAATACTTTGTAAAATGGATCAAGATATTTGAAACAGATTTGGCAGACATTAGGGAGTCAATGAATGTATTTAGGAATAATATGGTTAGTGTTATAATGAAGGGACTTAAACTAGAGCCATATATAGGTTGAATTTTTAAAAATGGAGCAAGAAGAAGAGTTGTTGGGTGATTAAAACAATATAGATTATAATTCATGAGGCCTGCATTTCAGTGATAGACTTGGGAGTGAAGAATTAGTGATGGACTGAAGGTAGGTAGAAATACAAACAGCTGATTGAATGAAGAAAGTGAAGAGCTGATGTCAAGGGTGACTCTGAAGTTATGATCTTGAGCAATGGGGGTTGGTAGTATCAAACTTGTAATGGCAACGCTATTAAAGGTAGTGGATTCACTTTATCTATTTTTATTTTTATTTTTTTAAATTTCTCTCCCCTCCCCCTCCCCCAGTTGTCTGTTCTCTGTGTCCATTTGCTGTGTGTTCTTCTTTGCTTCTGTTTTGTCAGCAGCACAGGAATTTGTGTTTCTTTTTGTTGCGTCATCTTGGTGTGTCAGCTCTCCATTTGTGCGGCGCCATTCCTGGGCAGGCTGCACTTTCTTTCATGCTGGGCGGCTCTCCTTATGGGGCGCACTCCTTGCGCATGGGGCTCCCCTACACGGGGACACCACTGCGTGGCACAGCACTCCTTGCGTGCATCAGCATTGCACATGGGCCAGCTCCACAGGGGTCAAGGAGGACCAGGGTTTAAACCATGGACCTCCCATGTGGTAGACGGGCGCCCTAACCACTGGGCCAAGTCCGCTTCCAGCATATGCTATTAATTCGAGAATTACAAAGCATGAAGGCATTCCTGATAAACTGGTAGGTGGATGTTACTTGAGTGAAAACAGGATGCCTTTTTTTTTTTTTTTACTTCTAAAAGGCCTGGGGCAGCTAGTGCTCATTTCCAAATTTATACCAACTGCCTCTTCTGTAAAATCTTCCAGATCTGTTTTCCAAAGCATCTTATATTTTTTTCCCTCTGAACATTTGAGACAATATATTTTTCAAGTTTTTGAAGATGGGTTTAAACAAGTTTCATAACAGTATATATAGATTTTAAAAAGGCCAGAGGGAAAGTCAGAAATCACCTAATTGAAAACTTCATTTTGAAATTGTGGGAACTGAAGCCTAGAGAGAGGTAAAGAAAAGTAAATGCCTGCTATCACTCAGTGACAGAAATTTGCTCATGGCTTCCAACTTCAATTCTTGTGCTCTTTCTACAATACATGCATTAGGTTGAACCATATAAAATTACAATTTCTACAGGTCAAAAATTTAGACAGAAAAAACAGAAATTACAATCTTAAAACATTTCATAAAGGGTAAAATTACACAACAGGTTGAAATTCCTCTAATAAGAACTAATTCATCCATATCTTTACTTAGGAAGTAATTTCAGGAATAAGTGATAGGTTCAGATGAAAGTCTTTATTAAAATCTGGAAAAGCAATAAACAACATGGATGTCACATTCATTTGGATGACACTAAGTAAGAAGGAATCACAGGCTCTTTGAAGCTTGATAAAAAACCAGAAATTATTAATTATATAACATGCTTAGGACCATCAACCCAAAATAACAAAACTAAATTGAAAAATTCAAGACAATGCATTTGTAAAACACAGCCCAAAATGTAGATTCTTTGATCAGGAGCTACAGGAAGATAAATACCTGCTGTAGAAGAAAGATAACATGTTACTTGTTGTATAAATACGGAGTGGTGGATAGGGGTGGTTCCCAATTCACAAAGTGGTTAAGACTTTGTTATTTAGGAGATTACTGAGCCAAAGAAATAGTAAGAATCAGTACAGTAATTCTGATATCAAAACTGAAAGCAACAAACAGGGGCTGGAGGATAAAAGAGGCCAGATAACCTGTGGCTTGATGGTCAAGGCTTGCAAAGTTTTACATTTCCTTAATGAAAGAGAAGTAGTACTTGCTTCTGGGTAAACATATACCAGAGTGTTATGTGACTGTATAATATATGTATAGAAAGGAGTTCCAAAGGAAGGGAAGAAGAGACAAAAGAGTATATGATGGGGCATGTGACATGTGGGAGAAAAGCTTGGTTTCTTATTATGGAAAATACATATTACAAAAACATTTCATGTTCATTCATTTATCCATTCTATGAACATTTATTATATATCCAGTTCCTACATTGTTATTTTATTGAACCCTAAAAGAAAAAAACACAAACTAAACTAAACTAAAGACCTGAAAGGTATGATTACCGTTGTATTACAGATTGGGAAAGTGAGTCTCAGAAAAAAGACATGAAAGGCACAGCTGCCTGTACCCAGGAAAGACAGAGTCTTTCTTTAATAACTCCTATCTACTGAATCACATTCCAATGCAGAGTCCTCACATTTTTAGAGGAGAATAGAATATGATTTAGTGAAACACAATGTAAACCACAGGGGAGTCATGGGGTTAAAGGGCTTATTCAATCAGGTAGGGGCTTTTCGCCCTTAGTACAATTCTGACAGCACGTAGAACTTGGCATCCCGTGGTGAAAGAGGGCTCCCTTAGACAGAGGGAAGGTGTGATGCCTGCCTTCCTTCTTCCAGAAAGTACAGCATAACATAGTTCATGATCCCTCCCAAAGAACAGGGGAAGGGATTTCACTGTAAGTGCACATAGTGCAGGGGCAAGTGCACTACACCAGGGTTTGAAAGACCAGGGTATTGGCTGTATGACCTAGGACATAGCACTTCATCTCTCTGGGCCTTTGTTTCCTTATGAAGGGGATTGGATTGAAGGATTTTTAAGGTCCCTGTTACCTCTAAAATGCTAAAATTCAAGATCAGGAAAACACTCTCCTTATTAGATCTTTTTAAGTCTCATGAAGCTGATGCTGGCTTATAAAAGTATGCTGAGGGAAGCGGCTGTGGCTCAATCAGTTGGGCTCCCGTCTACCGTATGGGAGGCCCTGGGTTCACATCCTGGGGCCTCCTTGTGAAGGCAGGCTCGCCTGCACCCTGCAGAGAGCTGCCGGCCTGCGCACCGTGGAATGCCACCGGGCCCATAAGCACCACGGAGAGCTGACTCAGCAAGGTGACGCAACAAAAAAGGGAGACAAGTAAAAACACAGAAGAGCACACGGTGAATGGGCACAGAGAGCAGACAACAAGCAAACCACAAGGTGGGGGAATAAATAAAAAATAGATAAATATAGACACACAGAAGAATGCACAGTGAATGGACACAGAGCAGACTGCAAGCAAGCTGCAAGGGGGTGGGGAATAAAAATAAGGGATGCTGATAGTGGATGTTTTTCATTCTCTGTGACTGCTCATTATCTGCCCATGCATGTCTTATGTTTGCAGATTTCTACTCCTCTCTAAGCCCATCTTCAGTGTCTCAGTGAAGGTCAAATGACTTTCATCTACAGAGTGGAATATGGTGTAAACGGGCTTCCCTATCTTCCTCTGCAGCCAGGGCATAACTTTAGGACTTATACTTTAGTAATCAAATGCCCTGACATGTCAGATTAGACATGTCAAGAAGCAGGTGGTATAGGTTGCTTCTCTTTTGGAGGCTGACTTTTTTCCTCACCAGAAATAATTGTAAGGTGTGATTTGAGGACTTTTTTCCCAGACAACCTCAAATCTTGCTCTATAGCCCTATTGGTTCTGGGAGCTGCTAAATTAACTTTTAACAAATCACCCAAACTTGTCTTTTAAGGCTCACTTTAAGTTTTATCACCTCTGTGAAGATTTGCCTACCATTACAGATCATATCAGTAATTGCCCCTCTCAGAAATTCTATAACACTCTTGTTTTTATTTTACCAATCAGATGGTTAATGCATAATTGTACACTATTTATTAGTATTTAAATTTGCAGTTAGGCATTTAGTTCTGGAGGGCAGGTATTGTCTCAGTTAATTTTTAAATAATTCTCAGGATTTCTAATAGTAAGTCACTACTTCATGTCTCAACTCTTTTACTTATTGATCATAATAATAAAAATATATCTTCAATCAGGAAATTGGAGGCAGGGGAAGTAAATTTCTTGAATGTGCTTTGGAAGTGATGGAGACTCTTATTATACTCTTCTAAAAGCTTTCCCTCAGGTGTTCCTACCACATTTTGCTATTTTGACCTTCAATTCTTAGTCATTCCCTATGAAACAGTAAAGATTGGACAATACAACAAATTAGAAGTACTTGATAAAGAATGCCTCAAATGAGTAACACCATGGAGACCTTGAGAAGAATTGCATTTAAACATAAAATGCTGCAGATGAGTGGATCAGAGAATCATGAAAAATGGAAAAACTGGGAAAATTAGGAAATTAATTAAAGAAAATATATAACTTGATGCATTGGAAAAGGAAGCTAGTAAGATTTTCCATATAAATACAAACATTTAAATGCTAAACTTTTTTTAAAAATTAATTATTTTACCCAACACTAGGGGGCAGAGTTAGACTTTATAGCAGGGGTTCTTAACGTTTTTTTGTTCCACAGACCTCTTTGCCAGTCAGGTGAAAACCGCAGACCCCTTCTCAGAATGTAGCGGCAGATAGGCATGACACTCAACATCGGAGGTCAGAGAAAAGAAAGATAATACATTGTTGTTTTTTATTCCAGCTCATGGACCCCCTGAAATCTTTCTACAGACCCCAGCGGTCTGTGGATCCCTGGTTAAGAACCCCTGCTTTATAGAAAAACAAAATTTCTTTAAAGACCCACCTAATGGATGAGGATTGAAGACTGGAAGAATAGGTGAAATATAGCACTGCATTTCCACACTACCATCTCTATCTGAATTCTACCCTAGCATCAAAATTCTTAGACCACCCCCATTTAGAAATTGCTTCTGATCCTGTTTTGAAAAGTGTAGTCTGTGGGAAGAGGACTTGGCCCAGTGGTTAGGGTGCCCGTCTACCACATGGGAGGTCCACGGTTCAAACCCCGGGCCTCCTTGACCTGTGTGGAGCTGGCCTATGCACAGTGCTGATACACGCAAGGAGTGCTCTGCCACGCAGGGGTGTCCCCGCATAGGGGAGCCCCACATGCAAGGAGTGTGCCCCATAAGGAGAGCCGCCCAGTGCGAAAGAAAGTTCAGCCTGCCCAGGAATGGCGCCATGCACACCAAGAGCTGATACAACAAGATAGCGCAACAAAAAGAGACACAAATTCCCAGTGCCTCTGACAACAGCAGAAGTGGACAAAAAGAAGAATATGCAAAAAAATGGACACAGAGAACAGACAACTGGGATGGGGGGGCGGGTAGGGGAGAGAAATAAATAAAAAATAAATCTTAAAAAAATAAAAATAAAAAGTGGAGTCTGTGACACATAGAGATTATCTGACTAAATTCATATCAGAGTGTATCAAAGATTTCCTGCATCTGTGATTGACTGTCCAAAAGAATAATCTGCCTTTCTCAGATGGGTGCCTAGAGACAATGTATGGTATAGCCATGATCCCTGTCCTATAGGTATTAGCAACTTCATGAGAAAGGAAGGACCAACATGCAAAAAAAGTCTCTTATTATTCATACCAGGGAGGTATAGCTAAACTGACACATGTGGAAGAAAATACATCTTTATCTCTGCTTGTTTATTTAACACACTCATACAAATATCCTATGGTAGTTTGATGTTTTTATGGACTCCAGAAAAATCATATCTTTAGAGCTAATCCATTCCTGTGAGTGTGAACTTATTGTGAATGGGGACTTTTCATTAGATTACTTCAGTAAGACACGACCTAGGGTGGGTCTTAGTCCTCTTACTGGAGTCCTTTATGAAACGGGATGAGTAGGGACAGAGACACAGGGAGAAATCCCCAGGAGCTGAGAGAAAGCCCCACAAGCCAGAAGCTGAAATCAGTGGGGCACAAGGACAGAGAGAAAGCCAGAAGCTGAAGCAATAAAACCTGAAAGAGGAGGGAGACCAACAGACGCTGTCATGTGTTTGCCACTTGACAGAGGAGGCTAGAATTGCTGGCAGGCAGTGTTTGGGGAAAAAAAACATTGCCTGATGAAGCCTTGATTTGGACATTCTTACAGCCTCAGAAGTATAAGGCTATAAGTTAATAAATCCTCACTGTAAAAACCAACCCAATTCTGGTGTATTGCATCCCAGCAGCCTAGCAAACTAAAACACAAACTGTCTAGTAAGATTAGTCTAAAATGTTTTCAAATAAGACATTAACTTTGAACATAATTTTAGAAGACTCTAAGAGACACAGTGGTACCAGAACCAAATCTTTCTCCAGAAATGGGGGTGCGCAATATTATTCAGCCACATATTTCACCCCATGGTGCTTCAATCACACTCTGTAACCATCACTACCAGGAGGGACCTGAGTAAAACAAATACATCCTGATTTCAGATGATTTCAGAGGGGCATCACCCTGAACCCTTGTGCCTACACCTTCCCACGCCTTCATATATATATATTTTTTGTATCTACCTGAAAGTGATGACTTATTAACCTAAGGTAAATGAGAAGACTAGATTCTTATATGCACCAACCTGCAGCAGTTTAGTGCTTGCATTCTAAGAAGGCCTGCAGTGACATTCCAGTCTATTGAAGCATGTCTACTGATACATGATGCAGTTTGTTTTATAATGTGGTTTCCATGGATATTTTTTCAAGCCCTGAAGACAACCTAAGCGCATCTATTGTGACTTAGCAGCTGACTAGCTTTACTCCCTTTTGATCTGGGGTCAAGTTTAAATTAAGCTACAGCCAGTAATAGTGGAATTCAACAGTATTTTATTGCAAAATGGATTGTTTTAGATGGTTCATAATGCTTTACACCAGCTAAAGAAGAAAATGAAATGAATTGTGTCAACCATGAGACACAGTAGGTCATCATACACCCACAAAGAGAGCCCTACTCCTCCTTTTAATCCAACCCCAATACCTCTTCTCTTCTCTTCCCACTCCTTTCCACACACATATACTAATAGAGTAACTGTTTCCTCTGCAAAGGATCCTTAAGAAATTTGGAAAATGAGTCACTGTCTGTGAAATCACCAGATCAAGTGATAATTCTGCAAACCCATACCAAGCATTGGGCCTTCGTGCTTGACAGTATTGTAAGTAATCAGCTGAATAAAGGTTGAGCCAGAAATGCAATATTAGGCTATGGAAGATCATGGAAAATAAAGGAGGAAGAAAAAATGAGATTTTCCTATTTTTTACTATTAGCATGTTCCCAAATGGAACCCAAGATACGTATAAAGTGACTCATGCATTTTAAATCATTGTTAAGATTTTGATAAGAGGCATGTGGGTGTAGAGGAATTCTACACTTGTGGAATTCAGATGAGGAAAGAAAGTCGCATATACATTTTGTCAACCAAAGACAGAGGATCAGAATGAAAAACAGAGAGGAGGAGAGGTATGAGATAGCTAATCCTTACTGAATTATCTCAGAATTATCTTAGATTTCATGAGTGTATGGTAACATGCTTTCTGCCATGGTGCCAAGGGATGGTTTTGAGTGACAAATTATAAATGGTGGATTGTTCATAAAGGTGAGGAAAATGGCACTCTGATATTGGCTGAGGTGTAAGGGAAACAATATAAACTTAAACTGGGAGAGGAACAAAGCCACTCCAGGAATTCCAGTGTATACCATTCCCAAAACAGTGAGTTTAAAAATGAAAAGAAAAAGAAATGGCTGGGGATAGCTCTGTCAGCAGGGACTGAATATAAAACTAAGATATATGCACTTAAATTCTGTCATAATCCAATAAACTCTAATATTTTTGAGGGTAGGAACTTTGTCTGTCTCGCCCACTTTATATCATTAACCCTCAGAGCAATCTCTTGTTTCAGTTCAGGTTATCCTAAAAGCAGATGCCAACATGGGATTAGACACGTGGGAGGGAACCGCCTGTGACGGATCAATGGGAACAAGGAGGGGTAGACGGGGGGAGCCTTCAGACTGTGAGTCTAAAGGAAAATGGAAGATCTGGTTGAGTCCTAGACTGGAGCCCTTTTGTGAGAAAAATCTCAGCCAGATAAATGGGAAAGCAAAAGTTGCCTGTTAGAGAAATCCAATAGGAAAGGGCTGGCATTTGTAGCCAGCTGTGCTCAGACATTGACTGGGAGCACCCCAGGTGAAGAAGGGTCTTGAAAGAAAGCAGTGGCTGATCCAAAGGGGCAGCAGCCAGTTCTGTCAGCCAGCTCTGCTCCCCACAGCCGGTTCTCCAGAAGGGCATATGAGTGACACACATCTATGGTCTCCATGTAAATGCTCATTACATTTTGTTTGAATTAATTAAGCCAATTAAAGCCAATATCTTAAGATCATGCACACACTCCTCATATTCTCCACAACCATCGAATGCCATCCCTTTTTTTTAAAGGCAGCTTTGGGATTTCACTTGTCAATAAGCATTACTAACAGAGGGGTTGTGATTGAATCCAAGAGTAGAACCTTCCCTTGGGGCAACTCTGTCAGTGTCCCATGTCCTTCTCCTTCTTCTGAGACCTTGATTCATCAGTTTTTGCTTCCTTTCCATGTGTTTTTTAACTTACCTACTAGTCTCCAACTTTCTGCTTATAAATATATCAAGGCTTTATATTGTTTATAAGTATAAACAATATATATATCCCAGTCCCTTCATGCTCTATTCTATCATCCTGTTTTAGCCCTTTGGGATAAAATGTTGGAGTTACCATGGGTTCAGTCTTTACCCCTCTACTATTCTCTCTCTGCTTTTAACTATAACTTATATGTTAAAGCATTTGAAATTTCTACCTCTATCCAGGACTTCTTTGCTATGCTTCAAACCTTTATATCCAAACCTTTATAGTCAACCCTTTATATCAGTTGAGCTAATTCATCTGAATAGTTCAGAGGAAGCTCAAAATCAGAATGGCCAAAATTGAATTCATTACCTCATACCCCAAAAGTTCAATTCCATTCAATAATCAAGACCTTGTTTCTCTGTCTCCTACATGTCTCTGTTCCATTCTCTTTGTTTGATTCGTCCTGATTTTGCCTTGGTCCAGTCCCTTCTATTTTTTTTTTTAACCAATATCATCCTCATAGGCCTCTCATTTTCTCCCTGATGTGAGCAGTGCTCATCTCTAATCTATACTGCACATAGACACCAGAAGTAATCTTTTTAAACAAAACATGCTTATGCCACTTCCTTGCTAAAAGGCATCCAAAAGCTTTCAGAATAAATTCCCATCTCAACATGATGCACATGGCCCTGCCTCCCCAGTTTCACCTCCTGCTATCCCTCCATATGCACCCATCTTTATGGAAATGCTTCAAGTTCTCTATATCATTATCATCAGATGCCTCTATTCTTTTACCAACTCCACATCAAATCCATTTATACCCATAACAAACATATTGCACACACTGCCTTTAGAACTTAAACTACTCATACTATCAGATTAGTTCCCCAGATCATGCCAGGGATTCACTATTAAAAAAGACCATGCTAAAGACAACTTGGAATTAGAAGTTAGTGGGCAAGTATATGGTTCTGATCAGTCAAGACTTAGATTCAAATGCGGGAAACATTAAATATGTATGACTATACGACTATGCCTGGGGCCTGGGTTAATAAATTTATGTATGACATCTACTCCATACAACAAACATTTTAACAGGCCTTCAAGTTTATGAAGTTCTTAATATCAAAATAGAATGGAAAACCCTTCAAGTAAGCAGAAATAAGGGATTTGACATGCTCATTACCTAAAATGCAAAGCAGTTTTATACTCAAGACATCTCATGTAGATTTTCCTTTTGTTACTTCCTTCAGTCTAGTTCAGTCGTTCTCAGATTTAAATGTGCAAGGGAAATAGATTGAGAGGTGAGGAATTTTCTTGTTTTTTTGTTTTTTGTTTATTATTACTGAAATAATGAAAATACTCTAATAATGATTGAAGTGACGAACGCACAACTATGTGATTATATCAAATATCATTGATTGTACACCTTGGATGAATTGCATGCTTTATTAATATATATCAATAAAACTAGTTTGTTAAAAAGAAGGAAAAAAAAAGTTACCATACAGTCTTATATACTCAAAGAAGTGTGTCCTACGTTTTGTGGGGAAATTTTCACTGGTAATTTTAACTATGAGCAAATTTGCCCTATATACTTTTACTCTAAAAGCAACAAATATTTGACTTTATTGTATTTTATCTCCTGGGAATTCAATACTGTTCATGTACATTGCTCTTCTCTGCCTGACTAAATTCCATTTAAATGCCATCCTCTCAGGAAAGTATTATCTAACTATTGCTTCCCCTTGTTCCCTTGGCCAGCCAAAGTGCATCAGTTGCCCACCTCTGAAGTCCTATGTCTGAAAAAACTATGACTCTCTGTCAAATAAGTCTGCCTGTGCATCTCACTGCCTATAAGCATTGGTTTTCTTATTTTTCTTTCAAGTAGATTGTGAGCTTTTTGAGGATTGAGGCCATGTATCCAAACTATCTGGCATGTAGGGTGACGCTTGGCATGTGGTAGTTCTCAATTAATGTTTGTTGAGTAAACACTAAATAAAAATCAGTTTAGGGAGGATATGGTATGATAATAGTGAAGAATGAGGAAATAGACTGAAACAGAACAATAATTTCCCTGAAAGTAGATTCCATAGGTAACATAATTTGTCTAAATGTCAGAGTTGAGAAATCCTGGCAGCAAATTATCATGCCTTGCTTTTTGCCTCAGAAATCACCTCGGAAATTAGTTCCCAATGGGAAAAGGACAGGCAACATACCTTCTGTGGAAAGAATATCACTTCGGTTGGCACCCTCCACTTTTCTCATTTAATAAAGGACATTGCATTGTATAGGGAAATATCAAAGAAAAATAAAGGAACATGGCATAAAGTAAAAGTTATTAAGGCTCAAGGTTACCTATTAAGATATGAAGTAAAATGTGTAACAGGGACACATTCATGCTTTGAGCATAAAAAATTATATTCAAACAGTGAAAGGAGGGTCATACAGTATTGTTAATTCCTTGTCAGTATTTGTTTACATCAAGTATACTGAGTTTACAAATCAAAATAGTTTTGGAGGTGATTTAGAACAAATAGGAATATTTTCTTGAACTCTATGAAGTGATACCCCAGAGAACAAATTGCCCTTCAGCTATAACTGTATTTGATTATGATATAAGATATTCTTAATCAAAACAGATGCTTTTCTGCATATTAAATGGAGTTTATTAGTTTTTAAGACTTTGAGGCATTATCAGGCCTAACTGTAGTTCCAGGAACAAAGACTTAAGGTAGAAACCACCCTATTAATGAAATAATAGCTCAGGCTACATACAGATAAAAAGCGATTGGGACAAGAAACATGGGCCCTGATTGTGCAAAAGAAAGTCACAGAACTTCACCCTTTGGAAAGATGTGGCATCTTCCTTTTAATCCTCCAGGCATAAGTGAAGGAGAAGAGAGAGTCAGCAAACTCCTATTTCCTCAAAAGTAAAGCATTTCCTATCTCCCATCCTTTCTTTCTTTTCCTTCCTTCCCTTCAGTACTGCTTGCTGTATCTAGAGGCCTAAATGTCGGATGCTACTTTCAGCCCTGGTGATTCAGAGCAGATTATACACCGGAGTGATAAGTGATTTTTGTTAGTTTCTGTTTATATTTGTGTTTTAAAGAATAATGAAGATAGTCTCTCTCTGTCTCCCTGTCTCATCTCATTTTCTCTCTTTCTTCCTCTCATATTTTGAGTTGTTTTTTATTTGCCTTATAACTTGATCCTGGTTGCTTATAAATAACCTTAGTACAACTGATGATCTGATGAGTGGGGAGTGTGTAGGAGTGGGGAGAAATTTGCATATTTCCTTCTTAAGATGGAACACCCAGTGAATGGAAGGACCCCTTCTCAGTGGGTTCACAGGTATTGCTTTCCAAATCAATTCAAATAGAAAATATCCTCACATTTGCCTTGGGTACCAGGATGCCTGATAATCACTACGTGGTTGTCTAATAGGAATTGTACTTAATCTTTCTTGTGGTTCTCAACCTTGGCTATGTATTAGAATAATTTGGGGAGCTTTCAAGAGTTCTGATTCTCCAGCCACCTCCAAGACAAATTAAATCGGAAATCACAAAGTGTGGGATCCAGGTATTAGTATTTTTTAATATCTTTTCTTAATCCCCTCCCCCCATTGTCTGCTCTCTGTGTCTATTCACTCTGTGTTCTTCCGTATCTGCTTGTATTCTCATTAGGTGGCTCTGGGAACCGATCCTGGGACCTTCCAGAGTGAGAGAGAGATGATCCTTCTTTTGTGCCACCTCAGCTCCCTGATCTGCTGCATCTCTTATTATTTCTCCTCTGTGTCTCTTTTTGTTGCATCGTCTTGCTGTGCCAGCTCCCCACATGGGCCAGCACTCCTGTGTGGGGCAGCACTCCTGTGTGGGGCAGCACTCCTGTGTGGGGCAGCACTTCTGTGCAGGGCAGCACTCTGTGCAGGCCAGCACTCCACATGGGCCAGCTCACCACATGTGCCAGCTTGCCTTTACCATGAGGCCCTGGGCATCAAACCCTGGACCTCCTATATCACAGACAGGAGCCCAATTGCTTGAGTCATATCTGCTTCTTTAATATCTTAATTAATTCCAATGTGTACTCCAAGGTAGAGAACTACTGTTTCACATCAGGTTTTGGGTTTACCCCAGCAAAAAACATACAAAGCAGGAATTATGTACATATATCCCTTGCCTTATTAGCGGTATAAAATATGAAAAACATGTCCAATTGTACTTCATGCACTTAGATTTGTATAGGTAACATGAAGACATAGTACACAGATACCAAGATGATATTAAACTGATTGAGATTACTAAGCAGATTGACTCTCTGTTGGAGAAGGACTAGTAAAAATACGTTTTAAGAAAGGGTTTAAGCTATTTAAATGTGATGAACACACTGTGAGCTAAGCCATGAAACAAGAGGGTGTTTTCAGATAAAATCACAATCCTAGAGAGCTGTTCTAAGCTCAATTAAGTCAACTTACTTCTGTTACGGTGCTATGCTTGGATAAAAAGAAAAATCATCTGACAGTTCTGCAAGGATTATGCCTAGGACCCCACCCATTTCAAAAGAGTTGAAATATTAACAGGGCTCTCTTAGTCAAAGTGTTCGGAGGATTAAATTTTTTTCCTGACAAGTGATGAGAAGGCTTTGATTTATTAAACTAGCAGTTTGTTTCTACATTGGGTTAACTCTAAACTATCCACGAACAGAGGATTCAGAAATCCCATACCAAGGACGACTCAAGTTCTGTTCTCTAAGCTAAATAAGCCACAAACATATTTATTTACTTTGGATTCATCACTGATAGAAGAAAAATAAAATACAGTATTTTTCATCATGTTTCTCACTGTCTAAGACAGTGTATCTCAAAGTATGTTCAGAATTACCTGGGAAGCAGGTGGAAATGCAGATTCCCTATTACCATAAAAAATTCTGATAAAATAGTTGGGGGTAGAATCCAAGATTCTTCATCTCCATGTATTCCCTCATGGAGTCAATAGGAAGATTCATAATGTAACAATTCTGAAATTACATTAATGTTAATTTAGTTCAGTGAAAACTATCTGTGGTGAAGAAACTGTTCTCTCTTTTTCTTTTTAAAATTTCCAATGCATAATGGATCGAGTTTTATAAAGATGAATTTCTATTAAAAAATGAAGGTAAAATACAAAATACAACCCTGAATCCTATTATTAGATTCAGGAGACCTAAAATATTCTGTCAAATTGCTATAAAAGTTTTTAAACACCTCCTCTCAATTTTGTGCTTATTTATCATGGACTGGTAAATAATTTGCAGCCTGGCATTGAGTAGCAATGTTTGTTATTTTTATTCAGTTTAACATATTTCTGTGAGATACCAATAAGGCTGATACCCAAGAAATCTGTGGTCAATTAAGTTTGGGAAAGACTAGGAGAAATAAAATTTTCTCATGATAAATCATGTCAAAATGTCTACTATGCCAATGTTGTTGTAAAAGCAAGAGTTGGTTATAGCATGCAACTTTTCCAAAAGTTATTCAACCATGTATTTCTCTCCATGGACACTGATTAACACCTCTAGGAGACAAGTTTTTAGTTGGACACAATTTAGGAAATGCTGATCTAAGTTAATTACCTCATTTTATAGTTGACAAAAAGAAACCTAAGGATGTCAAGTGACTTGGCATATAGTCAAGCAACTATTTTATTTACTAGTTAGTTGAATGATTAATTAGTTCATTAATTAAACAAAAATGTAATGAATGTTTACTATGTGTCAGGAACTCCACCAGGTGCATCATCTTCCATATTTATAACTAGAATCAATTGTAGGCTTGAAATGCCTAATCATCCACCTAAGAAATCTCTTGATTCTCTACTTTCTCAGTTCTAGTTTCTCACTAATTTCTCATATTCTTTATTTTACATCCTTCCATTGTTCTTATAAAGGTTTTCCTGCTGTTTATAACTGAGAACATTTTTTGTCTTGATGATCTTGATCTAAGCTTAGCCAACTTTGTTGAAACTGATTAGTCGTGCAGTCTGATAAAAGGATGGACATAGGGTGTTTTTATTTTCATTTAAAGAACATTTGCATAGCTCTTATGATGTGTAAGAAAATGTTCTCAACATTTTGCATTTATTAAGTGATTTAAGTCTTAAAACAGGATTTGAGATAAAATTTTTATTGTCCTGATTTTAGAGTTAAGAAAACTGAGGCAAAAAAAAAAAAAAAAATTAAGTGAATTGTACAAGGTCAGATAGCCTATTAGTGGAAAACCTAGGATTTAAACCCAGGCAGTCTGGCTCCAGAGTCCATATTTTACATTGTAAAACTGTAAATCCATTTTTCAAGAATAACTATTATGTTGGTTTAAAGTAACAGGAAATCACCCAAGTAAGTGAGAATTATTCTGAAGAATTAAGGATGGTGATTAAAAGGGATTTTAAATATTTAGAGAAATGTTTTGTTTTTTTTCCCACCTTCACACATACAGATGAAATACTGTTTTCTTCAGAAAATGTGATAGAGGGGCATTCCTGAGACAATTAGTAAATGTTTTATTGTCCTATTATCTTAGAGGAGGGATGTACCTTAAAGATCATTATAATCAGAGTTCTTAGTTGTTTTCTGTGAGCTGAACCAAACTGAGGACTTTCTGTAATAAAGTAACGGTATTTCCCCCATTTACAGGGGCAAGAAAAGTCTAACAAACAAACTTAACCATTCCATAACTTCTCTTCTTTGATTTTTTTTGCAATTCACACATTAGAATCAATTTACTGAGTTTCTACCCTGTGCCAGTTACTGTGAAAGATTCTAGGGATACAGCATTGACTAAACCAAGCCTGTTGTGGCCCCTTGTGTGACTCACAGTCTTTTGGAACAGAAGGCTTTGAAACATATAATTAAACAAACAAATTTTGTTTTAGTTTCTTTGACTGCCGAAGCAAATACCATGCAATGGGTCAGCTTAACCAATGGGAGTTTATTCACTCACGGTGTGAGGCAGGGAAAATTTTAAAATCAAGGCATCAGCAGGACAATGGTTCTCCCCAAAGAGTATGGTATTCTGGAACAGCTGCTGGTGATCCGTGGTCCTGGGCTCCTCTGCCACATGGCAATGCACACCATGGCATCTTCTGGTCTCTCCCTTCTCAAAGTTCTGAGCAAGAGGCTAAGAACTTCCTATACCCCATGTAGTTACAACAGTTAAAATTTTAATTTCTGATGTTATATGCTAAGGGCTCAGAACACCTCTGCATCTGTTCCCAGCTGGGTTTTTGTTTTTTTTTAACTTGCATTATGCTTCACTTTCTTCATCTGTAAAATAGGGATTCTATATATCTTTTCAGGGAAAAGTCAGGTTTTATAGAACTTGAAGCTTATATCATTGGGAGGGGAGGGGAAAAGGGTGTGTGGTGTTTCTTTATGAAAAAGCATACATACAAAATGATGGCAGGTGCACAGCTCAGACCCCTCTCTAAACCTTGGAAGAAGGTAATGCAAGTGAGGGCCTTGAAGCATAAGCTTCAAATGTTCATATCTGTATTCTTCTCCAATTTTTGGTTTTCTTGTTTGTTTTATAATGAGGATTGGTTGAACTAAACTATGTAGCACATAATGGCACACAGTGAATTCTCAATAAGTATTCATCTTCCTCTTCATTATTATTACTTTTAATAAGGCTCAGAAAAGTTTCAGAATAAATCATTTCCATTTCCAGTGCCTTAAATTTCAATTTTGTTCTTGCTAGATTTTCTTGCTAAATTCAATTTTGTTCCTGCTAGAGAGGACTTACATGAAAGAGATACATGTCCTGGAGTTAGTTCATTATTTTACTGAACAAAACATATCAAGCATCTTTGATGTGCCAGGCATGGAGTGGGGACTGAAACAGTTAGGGGAAGGACAAACAGTAAAAAGGAAAAAATAATTTTAGAATGTATTATAACAAATGTGTGCAAGTGCCATGGGGTAATAAGTGGGTGCTGTGATAGCAATTAATGGGAGAGAGATTGATTGGATAGGAACACCTGGCTGGAGAGGAGGAAGTGTGAATGTTATGAAGGACATGTGAAGAGGACTTAGAACAGCATTCCAGATAGAGGTAGAGGGATCATCGCTGAAGGCTCTGCGGGAATGAGCATGCTTAGTCCAGGAAGCTAGGCTCTATGAATAAGTCTCAGAAGAATAACTTTTACATTTTGTACTCTTTCTTACATAGGGAGTTTCTTCAAACATTGTTTAGTAGGAAATCCTCAAACAATTTCATACCCCTCTCATGGTCTAAACCAAAGTGAAAATGTGATAATCTGCCAATGAACCAACTAAAGGTTCAGGGAATAACAAAATCTAGTGGAGTGAAATTGATCATCACCAGTTTGATCCTCTGCCTATGTCTTCACACCAAAGAAAATAATTGGGATAGTGCTTATCTCAGAAATTGTGACCTAGTTTTAGTTACCATCTTAAATTGTTACAATAACAATTTGCTCATAACTATGCTCAGCCCAGAAAGCATTAATGTTGATTCCCCTCTCCCTTCCCAGACGCTAACTTCATATTTATGTAAAGAGGAAAGTTGCTAAGTATTTTTGGGGAGGGCTTAGTGTTTAATCAATTAACACTTGTTAAATAAATAAAAATAAAAATATGTCTGTTTTAGTTTCCTTGGCTGCTCAAGCAAATGCCATTAAATCGATTGGGTTAAACAATGGGAAGTTATTTGCTCACAGTTCAAGCCTGGGAAAAAGCCCCAAATTAAAATATTATTAAGGCGCTGCTTTCTCCGCAAATACTGTGGCATTCTGGGGTTGACTACCTGTGATCCTTGGTCCTTAGCTTGTCATATGGCAATGCACATGGCAGGGTCTCTTAGCTGTTCCCTTCTCTTTTGGGTTTTCTTCATGTTCAGCTTCTGGCTGCTCCTTCTGTGGCTTGCTTTCTTTCTTCTTGTGGCTATTTCTCTCTCTGAATTTCATTCTGCTTATCTAAGACTCCAACAATATGATTAAGACCCATCCTGAATAAGGCAGAACACACCGTATCTGAAGTAACCTCAAAATATTCTCTCAGTTCTAAATCCATGGTTCTTTTCATGATATTTCTGACTTGTGAAAATATTTTTATTTCTTAATGTCTACCCTATACCAATCTAATAGAAGACAGCTTATATCTTCTCTTTATTTCTCATTTTTTAAAAAATGTTATGATTGAGGAATGTTTATCAACTGCCAAATTTTTGTCTTTAGCATATAAAGTGATATGTGGTAATTAATTTTACATAATTTTCATAAAGCATATATTTTATTCTTTCAACTATATCCAGTTTCAACATCATTAAGATTATATTTTAATAACTAACCTTTTATAAAAATATTAAACAATACAGATCAAGTCCTCTTTGACCTTCCGCCTTATTCCTTGTCCCTTCTCTATCATTTCACCCATGGTCACTTATATCAGTTTGATGTAAGTCTCCCAGACTATTTCCCATATGTTCCTATGCCTCTATCATAAATGTACCAATTGAAAAATATACTGAATTTTCCTTAAGTTGTGCTCAGTATCTTTTAGCTCTTTCCTTTTGGTTCTTTAATAGATCTACTTCATTTTTTGGTAATTATTGTACTATATTTCATATTTTAGATATAGCATTGTTTATTTGGCTATCCAAACAATTCCTTATTATAAACTGTTGCAATTAATCCTTTTGTAAGGCCTTTCTATCCACTGGAGAAATTTCTGAAGATGTCACCTGTAAACATAACAGGATAAAGTCAGTGACCTTTCTAACAAAACGTCAGTATGTAAACACTGGTTATCAAGGCAAAAATTACGGTCCATAAGATGTTAATGAGTGGCTTTCACAGTTTAGCTTTAGGGAGGTAACATGCAATGCTAGCATCAAGAAAGGAAATTTGTATACATTGAATGAACAAATGTATTAATTTAATCAATCAAGACATATTTATTGAAATACTACTTATTTAGTGTCAGGTTCTGCGTTATGTGTAAAGAAAACAACGGTGTAAAATACACAGTTCTTTCCTTTGAGGAGTTCACAATCTTGAGGGAAAGAGAAACAAACACAAAGTTAAATTCCTTATGTCATTTAAGTCTACTTGTTGGAATACTCATAAGTTATAAGTCTACTTGTTGGAATACTCATAAATTGGTCTTCATATTGGAAGACCTATTTAAAAGGGTGGACTTGTCCACTAAGGATTTTCAACTTATGATGTCTAATCTGAGAACTGAAGGAAAAGTAGAAATTGTGGGCAAATTCTAGCAATGGGATGGGAAAGACATTCAAGGCAGAAGTTTTACATGCAAGGTCATAGAATGAAAGAAGAATGTGTGTATTAATAAGACTAGAAGTACCTTAATCTTGCTGGAGTATAAATATTTAGCTATGGTATAAAATATGAGAGACATACAGATGTTTATTAATGTTTGGTATTTATTTTAATACTATAATTTTGATCATATCAACAAAATTGCTTGCTTCCCTTTTGTATTAGTCCACCCATACTAATGTTTTATAATTCAATGCATGTGGTCCTTAGTAATTTATTCAATATGTAGAAAATATTTATTGAGTCATGACCAAGTGAAATGTAATGCATTAGATATTAAATTCAGATTTCACTCAGGGTGGAAGAAGTATTCCTAATTTAATGAAATTTTTTCTCACTACAAAAAGTTGAAACTGAGAGGTAGCAAGAAAAATCAAGTAGTGCTAATGTATAATCAGGAGCCAAATTCAAAAGGAAAAAATAGTTTCTATTAAGAAAATTGCAATTATGTAACTGTTTATGTATTAATCAGTTAAAGGGACACTGATGCAAAATACCAGAAATCTGTTGGCTTTTATAAAAGGGTACTTATTAAGGGGTAGAAGCTTACAGTTACCAGGCCATAAAGTCTAAGTTACTTCCCTCACCAAGGTCTGTTGCCATATGTTGGAGCAAGATGGCTGCTGTCTGCAAGGGTTCAGCCTTCCTTTTCCACTCAAGGTTCCATGGTCCCAGCTTCTTTCAATATCAGCTGTAGGCTGGGATAAGTCTCATCTCTCTCCCAAGGCTTGTTTCTCTCTGGACTCAGTTGCTCTGCACCCTCCACAAGGCCAGCTGTAAACAAACAGGTGAACAGCTCATCTTTCTTCCTGGGGCTTCTGCCATATCTGAAGGAGTCTTCTCTCTTTTCTCACATATCTGCTTCTCTATGTATTTACTTCCTGGGACTCCCACAAACAACATTCCTACTAACTCCTCTTCCTTTTTGTTTTCTCTGTGAGTCCCTGCCCACCAAGGGGGCAGGTACTCATCAGCCTACTGAAGTGGCCCAATCAAAGCCTACATCATTATTTAATCAAATAAAAGTGAAACCTCTGAATCCAATCCAATCTAATATGCCCAGAGGAATAGACCAGTTCACAAACATAATCCAGTATCTATTTTTGGAACTCATAAACAATATGTGACTGCTGGAGTTTACAAGAATATGTTAGTGATATTTCAGAAGGAAGATTATTGTTAGGAAAAAAACCTTCTCTAGTTTTATAAATCTAATAATTTAAGTAGGAATAATCTTTTTGCAATATAGTCTCACAATTACCAGTTAATTTCATCACTTCATGTGGCAAACTAAATCATAGGTATCAAATTATTCAAGTTATTTGAAAATAGGCCCTTTATTATATTTATTTCCCATCTTCTTCCCACCTCCTTTTCTTAAGGATATCTCATTATTTTTTGTCTTAGTGATTTTTAATTTGCATTTGGTCAAACAAAATATGAAATAACTCTAACACAACAGCCTCTTCAGTAATCAAGATGACAATGTAATGTAATCAAATGTTAAAATATTGTTGCAGTTGGAAAAAAGTAATTTAAAATATCATGTCATCTACTCCAGATTGTTTCCAGATACCCAATTGGACACCTAGTTAGAAAGCATGGGGAATTTCCCAGTGAAGAATCACAACAGAAAATATCAGAAAAGAAAAAGAAATGATTTGTGTAAAAGCAACCAGAGAAAATTTTAATGATATGAGCTTTGGATTTGAAGAGCAGTTTATTTGAATGACATGGAACATGCCTACAAGTGTCAAGAAGAAATTCACTCATTCCACAAATATTACTAAGTGCCTATACTAAGTACCAGAAATGGTTCTAGTGCTTGTGATTCAACACTGACTCAAACATAGATACTGCCTTTCAGGCAAATGTTAGAAACCTGCTTTCACTTACCAAGAAAATCAAACTAAAGAAATGAAGCATAATCTCTCATTTAAAAACAAAGGATTTAAGCCGACATTCATTGTGTGCTAAGATCAGTAACAGCTGTAAATTGTTACTGGGTTTGTGACATTCCCTATACACCTTTATTTTTTCATCTTCCTGCCACTGAGGATGAAATCTGGGGTCTTGAGCTCAGAGGAAACATCTGACATTTGATTGATCAACAATTTTGATTATATTTACTGCATACCTCAAAAGCTTACATGTATTAAATTATAATTATAATGCTGATCATACTTTAAAACAGCTTGGATTTGGCCAGTGATTTTATTTGATTAATATTCATTCATTCATTTTTTTCAGTTATATTGCTAAGTCTTTGCATTGATGTTTTCTTCTCTATGGTTGTAACTTAGTTTCTGTGTGTTTCCCATGTTAATTTATTTTACCAAAAATGGGGGTTTTATTTTTTCAAAAAACACTGAAATTTAATCTCAAACTCTTTTCTTCAAAGAAAGATTACAATATCATGCCACAACTTTCTGAGAGATTTGAACAGATATTTAAGCCCTACTCCTACCACTCTCTCTCTCATGACATTTTCATTAGAGATATCATCTCTCTTCAAATTTTAAATGATAGAGAGAAAGAACCAAAGGAAGGAAGTAGATTAGTAAGAAGTTTAAGAGAAAGAAAGGTGTCAAGATCCTTAAATAAAATTTGAAACTCTTGAAAGTCCTAAGAGAGTCTAAGGTTGCATATCCATGAGAAGGTGTAAGTAGGAAGGAAAATGATGACATGGGTGAAGGAAAAATAAATTTCTCCAAATAATATGATAAAGGTGACAAGCAGTAGGAAATTATTTCTTTAAGAAGTCATTATAATAATTTATTTAATGACATATAAATAATATATCTTTAATATATATTATATATAGATATGCATATACACAAACATACAATAATGTGCCATGTGCAGTAGTAAATGGATCCTTTTGATTGGTTGATTGATTGATTTGCTTCTTTCTCTAGCTCTTACACTCACTCTCTTTTGCTTTTGACAATGTATTCTCCCTTCTATTATTGATATTGGTCTGCTGGTGTACTTGTTATATAATAAAGTTATATAAGGATAAAAGCTGGGAAAGGACCGTGTATCTACTTCTCTCCCAGTGAAACTCAGCATGATACATCACACCTATATCTAAAATTTGTTGAATGAGTAGGTGAATGAATGAACAAAGGAGGGAATGGATGAATGGAAATAAATGAATAATATATTATGTCATTGAAATAATGTAACTTACACTTAAAATGGTAGAAACACCGTTGCAGGTCATTTTCCCTGGGAAGCACACTCTGAGTTGGAGATTTGAGGTCTCCTGGGTTCACTGCCTGTGGGGAAGTGAAGGGAGCATGACTGGCAGAGAGAGGAATTGAACCACAATGTACTCACAACAATGGCCTCAGCTGATCCAACATAGATTGTTGGAGCTGGCAGGGCCCTTCAGAGTTGACCTAATTTGGGCTAGGAGCCAAGACTATATGCCCCTGCACAGATCAGTCATTGGACAAAGCTACCCCCAAGAAAGGTTTCAAAGTTAGAGAGAGACTATTAATAATCTCATTGAGAAAGATTTAGTAATGGGATATGAGCATGTTGTCTTGGGGATGGGGGATTTGAAGATTCATCACAGTATCCACTACAAACATAATAAAATAAATAATGTTTACCATTTCTCTGGAAGGCAAATCAAGAACCAATATATAGAAGGGGAAATGAACTATTTCAGTTCAAGATACATTTAAATTATTTTTATCCTTTGAAAGTCCTTAAATTGTGATATTCAAACAGAACCTTGACAATCTTTTTGTTACTGTTATTCCATTACATAAGCATTAAATGTCAGATACCACAGGGGTAGAGTAGGATTTAAGATAATTTCCAACTCAGGGAGTCTGATTTTACATTTTCCTCATTTCTTTTTATATATCACTTTTATTCATATTCATTGAAATTTAAGCAGAAATTTATTCTGAGATATTTCCTTATTTTCATCATAAAATGAATTCATCAGAATTCTAGAATGAACCTCAGTATGGCTGTAATTAGAATCTTGGGATAGGTGGGAGCATAAGTGAACACTGTGTTTCTCTCTAAGGTAGTAAACATCTAAGGTAAGAATATTGGAGAATTAGAGGAGTGGAAGTAACAAAAGGATGTTGAACACTGAGTGGATTTAACTCAGCTATATTTATCTAAAACAACTCTGTGCTTTCATATGAGGAAAGGAATATGGGAACTATTAAGATCCTGCTGAATGCCAGGCCCTGGGCTATAGGAGCCGTGTGTATTATCATTACAGTAATAGTGAAGTGCTATGTATCACTTTACTGGATACAAGGTACTCTTTTAAGCACTTTACCTGTATACATGTACTAATACCTCTATTGTAACAAAACCATATGTAGTAGGTATGTAATATAATTCTCACTTTACAGATGAGGAAGTTGAAGCATAGAAAGATTACATTATTGGTCCAAGGTTATGGACCTGAGAGGTGACAGAGCTGGGATTTGAACCCAGGATAATATGCAGTATTGCCCATCATCTTATTTAAAGGATGGGTCTTCATTGGTGGCTTGCAAAATGACATGAGGCATATGGAATTGAGAAATAATTCTAAGGTGCGGAAATAAGATTGCCTCAACAAAATAAAAGTCGCTCAAAATGAAATGAGAGATTCCCCTTAGCAACGATTATCTAAAGCAAGTTTGACACATTTCCACTGGTAATAAATCACTCCTTTGTGGTTTTTGAATATGCAGCTTGCATCCTGATTGATAGCATATATCAGACCAACCCCACTTAAAAGTCCCCAAGGCATAAACTCTGCTGTTCTTTGGGGCAGGACAGGTGGTGTCAGTGTTCCTGCTGCCTCAACTGCAGAAAAACAGCTAAAAGACTGTGTTCTAGGAGGACACATTACATAGTGGAATCAGTGACTGAGGTTTCCTCTAAATCTTTTCATTCACTGGCTGTGAAAATTTGGTTAAGATACTTCAACTTTGTAAGCTTCAGTTTTCTTTCTTGTTTAATGTAGTGTGGTAACTACCTTTTAAAGATGTCATAAAACAATCAATGAATTAACATACCTGGCTTATACCAGGGGCTGAAAATATGCTATGTTAATTCTCCTTTATTTTCCAGGTCTTGTAACTGTCCTATCTTTAATTCATGTAAGGTATCAGAAAGATTTCTCCAAAAGGTATCCTAAATCAGTCATCTGAAATGCACTAACGCATCATATTTCTCTGAACTATTTCCTCCCTTTGCTGTGTCTCTTGTCCATTTCAATGAAAATCGCTTTTTTTTTTTTTAAGGATAGTTATGAAAGAGAAGAGAAAAATAAAACCATGTATTTTTCTTTGGTTAACTTTTTCAGATATGTGATAGCTGACATCTCCAAAGTGGAAATTCTAAGAAGGTTATAACCATTAGCTAACATAAGGTTTGGGCTTCTTCTACAGACAGATTTATTTACCCCATCTCTATACTCCCCAACAATAGGTCAGAAACAGCGTAGGTTATATCTAGCAGGACACATAGATATACTTTTCATTGGGCAACTTGATGAGGGCCAGGAAGACCTTGCATGGGAGCACCACACTTTTATGCTTTTTAGGTATTTTTTTTTTGACAATGAGAAGGAAAACTGCTGGAGCCACTGCTTTTCTGTTAGTGAACTATTCTAGGCTACAGTGAGTTTATAATTAATCAGTTGACATTGTATAAATGATAAACTTTGCTTTTAACATTTGACTTTCAGGGCCTATTTCCATTTCATCAAATTAACTATTTTGAATGTTATAATTTTTGTTATGGACCTATGTATTTTTTGGTTAACTAGTAATTTATACATAGAATCACCTCTCATTTTTGCAGAAGCCAATTATACAGTCTAATAATTACCCAGGCTCACTGGTTCCAATTTTTCCCCTTGTTTGCCCTTTCTCACCCGTTCATCAACAGTTCTATGCAGAGAACAGGAAGAAGTGTAGAGCTTCAGTGAACCTCATATGAGATTGTTGGACTTCAGGGTGTGACAAGGTCGAGTAGTAAAAGATTCAAATGCAGGGCTCAGGTAAGATTGTGTCTTTAGGGGAAGTTATTTTTCCATTGTATTGTTGAAAATAATATAGAGTTTTCTTGCTCTTAGTATTTAAAGCCAAATTCATAGTTTTAGCCAAAGCAACAACAAAAATCTGACAGACCGTGTATTTGAGTGCCTGTATGTATGTGAGAATATATTTGGTCAGCACTTTGCCTCCTTCATTGAATTCTTGTAATACTGAAGTCACATCATTCTAATATGACTTATCACAGACATGTTTTTTTATAAACATAGCTTATGTGCATGCCTTTGTCAAGGAGATTGTATCGCATTCATCTCTGTGTTTCCATTGCCTAGAATTATGTCCTACAGTCTTTAGAGACAGAGCATTGCCACTGAATGAGTAAATGAATGGATGATGAATGAATTTTAAGGAACAAAATAACAGCATAATTTAAATAATTCTTCACATCACATGTGAGATGTCAAATTTCTGGTCAGTGATACAAGCTGAAAAGTAGACTCTGTGGTATTCTGATGACAACATTAATCTCAGAAAACAAACCATTAAAGTAGCAACCCTTCACAGAAGCGCCCTGTATAATTCAACAATGCATGCTATCCTTCAGCTCCTGCCCTTGTTTTGGCTCCTGATGCCGTCTTGGCATCATAAGGAAGCAAAGGATCCATCAAAAGACTGGAGACAAGATTGATATATGCAGTTCGTCCCTCATCTTGCAGGATCACTGCCAGGCCTCTCCTCATGGCTGTAGGGGATTTTGTTCATTTTTATAGCAGTTACAACATTACTACACAGTTTTCATAATCTGACTGTCAGAAATATCTCAGGGTGAGTATTGTACCTCGGAAAGATTGGCATTGCACAGCCAGAGACAAAGCAAATGATGCATGAGAAACAACATTCAGGCCTTTCTTGGCTAGTCTCTCTCTCTCTCTCTCTCTCTCTCTCTATCTATCTTAGTAGGTTCAGGGCAATATCTATACAGTATCAGACTTAATTATTTGTGCTGGCCCTTTATATCGCTTGGTCTGATTTTGGCCTTTTTTTCATTAAGCTCTTTAAAAGAAAATAAAAGGTTTTTGTTTGTTTGTTATTGAAGAAGATCATGGGGAAATTTTAGATCCTTTTATCCTAACCATTTTCATAGTTGAATCTCACAGGTTCTCTTAAGGATGGGGAAGAACGAATACACACACTCTTATGTTTAATTTCATTCTGGTACCTTTTTAGGATCTTGGTCTTCCATAAACAAATTAAAGCAACATATGGAAAGGCAGCTGCTCCCCTATAATATCACCACTGAGAAGGCAGACTAATGATAATTCTGATTATTTTGTCCCAAGAGAGTGGCTTGAGGGTGGAGTTTGGGTTCCTGGTTCTTCATCATTTTAGAGGTTCTGGCACTTTCCCACGTGCCTATTAAGTGTGGGATGTAGGGCTGAGGTGAGAGGGGGCAAACACCAATGCATTGTGGCTGTACTTCAGTCTTCTCCACCTGCTGCTCTGCCCCTCCCTGAATCAGCCACTCAGTATTGGAATAGCTGGTACTAGGCTGGCACCAGTGAAATAACAAATACTGCCTCATTTCAGTATGATGAATGAAGAGTTTTAATGAAACTGGCCCAAAGTGCTCTGGCAAGCTGCCTTATTTTTGTGTTTTAAATGGGAGTGATCCATCAGCCACACGCGGCATCTCTGTCTCTGCATCCCTCCTTGGTGTGCTTTGCCTGTCTTCCCCACAGAGCTCCCTTCCATTCCATTCCTCTCACCTCGCTCTTCTCCTGGTCTTCTATGCTTGTCCAATGGGGTGGCAGTCCCTTGCACCCTTGCCACTCATATCACTAATCGCTGCTGATGCCCTGGGCGAGTGGCTGCTGAGTTCTGTGCATATGTCTCCTGACTTCGCTCTTCCCCAGCCCAGGATACTAGCACGCTAATGTGGTAAAATGTCTGGCGGGTATTAATTACACTTGCCGGCTGCTCCCTCATTAGAGTTGCCTATCTCCCCTGAGAGAGGTTGTAAATCAAACAATGATTCATGACTTTTAAAAAATGGGAAAAGATAAACAAACACTAAAGGGGAAAAAATTCTCCCAAAATAATAAATATAAGCGAAGAGGAGGGATGACACCTTAATCAAGCTGGCTGGTAACGGCAAGCAGCTCAGCATTTTACTAAAGTACAAGCGGGAGGATTGTTGTTAGATGGGTCTTTCACCTCGTTATTTGTTTCATCATGAGAAAAAATGGTGCAGAATTATTTTTTTCTTTTTTGGGGGAGCTTAAAACAGAGCGTGTGATGAGAAATACAGGTGTATCTGCATAGTTGAATGAATGATGACAGTGAGGCTGGGGCTTCATTTAAAAGAATTTAAATGAAAGGAAGAGGGGGAATAAAAACCTTGAAAGTTTGGAAGTTCCTCTCTGAGTTGAATGTTTCTATAAAATATCATCTCCTGAGAGTCACAGACCTGAAATATACTCCAAGGCTTATTTAGATTACCTCCTAACTCTATCCCAAACTATCAATGCTATTGTAAGACTATCCATCTCTAAGGATAGCTTGACATAATATAAATGAAGATACTTTTTAGACTCTAAAGTCATTATTCATATATATGTACATGTGTATTTATATGTATAGGTATATGTGTATGATTTGGGGACAGATATCTGTCAAAATAATCAAAACTTCTCATTTTGTAAGTAAGAATGTATTGCTCACCCTGTGTGCTCAGTAGCAAGGTATATGCTGTGAGGTGTATTTTTGAAATAGAAAAAGTTACCATTGCCTTTATTGGACTTTATATTACAATGTGGGAGGAAAGTCCATGGAGGCTGAATGATGAAGTGTAGTCAATCACAAAGGAATTCAGAGATTAATGTGGGCCAGTGTGATAGTGAAAGGCTGCATGTAAAAAGTAGGGTTCAAGGTGGACCTTGAAAGATAAAGAGGTTTTGGATAGATACCAAAAAGACAATGACATTGGGAATGAGTATTGTACAGGGAACAAATCAAATGTAGAAAAGGTCCTGATGTGTTTGGGGAACAGTGTGGAGGACCGTTCCTTGGGCAGGAGGAGGATCATTCCTTTGCATAGTAGAACATGAAACTAGCTATAATGGGCAACTCTATTGAGGATAACTGGAAGAGAGTTTTCAAAAAAATTCCAACCAGCATGGGTATTCCCGGTGACATATCTGTTTAGTTTTGATTGCTTGAATAGCCACAGCCAGGTTATTGGGTACATTGGAGATGAAGAGAAAGTCTCTAGTCTTCTTTGCTTTTTCCAATTAAATTTTGTTTCTGTGTGGTAACAGTCAAGCTGTTATTGCTATGTCTTGGTTTTGGAACAGGGATGCTTGGGGTTTGGGGATTGGCCATGTTACTGAATACCCAACATGTCATTTGCTTTCCACCTGTTATGAGTACTTTTTAGGAGGGATGGTCAAGAGTCATGGGAACCCATTCAAACTGGTCTATACCCAGAATGGTTGTGGTGGGGGAGGGAACACCAATGAATTCAGAGGAAGAAGAAAAGGATAAACTATAGTGCCTTGCTCTTTCCATTTACTATGAAGATGCTTTTTCTTTACAAAATGCAGTAACTCTAAGCCTATTGATTGATTTGGTATATTTGTCAGTAATTACGGACATTTATACTTTGAGGGAGTAGAGGAACAAGTAGCTCTCCTAACCAACCACCATCCTATTAGTCTCCCTAGATTGCTGTGGCAGAGTACCTTTTCTGGAAAAGGATGTACCTTTTACATATAACTTTTTACATATAAAGTTTTACACATAACTTGGCCCCATCACAGAGGACTTTTTGTAATCTCACCAGTGGAGTCCTCCAAGAAATAGAGTTTGATAGTGGGCAGGAAGGGAAGAAATGGAAGGAAGCAAGAAGAAACTAAGGGGAAGAAGATAAGGGCTTCCTTCTTTCCATAGGTAAAAATATAAGGATCAATTTTGATCCTCAGAGATTGCAGGAGCATCTATGTAACATGCAAAACAAGGGAACACATTCCAAATATTGTGGTGATAATTAGAAAAAAATAAGGGAATTTTTCAAGTCATTAACAGTGGGGAAATGGCTCTGAGTGTGCTTTGTGTAAAAATAATATTTTCAAAACACATCTGCCTATTGAACATAACAGTCAAAACACGTGGCAAACATTTTCACAGTTTTCCACCAGGGGGTGCTCCCCCCAATAGAAAGAAATACAAGAAAACCTGAAAATATTTGACTGTCTGAACAGCTCCAAAGAAAACATTTGTTTCTGCCAAAATCATGGAAACAAACATTTTTTTTTTCTTTGGGAAATGAGCATATTGGCTCAGGAAACAAGTTTTGAATAACAGTGTTTCTATAACATATATGTTTATATTTTAAACTTGTCTGAAGAAACATAAAACTGAGAGTTGGCTGATGACAGGTTTGATTATTTAGAAATTGAAAAATAGAGCCCTAAAGAGCCTTCTAAGGCCATTTCCAGCTTTAAGTTTTAGAATGTAAAACACAAATGGAGAGACAGAAACCCAATCTGCTGGCTCCTATAAAGCTCTTAAAAACTCAAATTCCACATATTGTACCCAGTTGAAACCCCTTAAAAGTAGTATAGGAATTACTATGAACAACAAGTGATCTAGGTTCTGATAACGCCTGGGATCTATACAGTGTCAGTTTGCTATGTCATATATATGGGTTCCTATATTTGCGAGGCTTCATTTTAATGCAAATCACCAACAGCCCTACTTTTAATTTACTAACAACTTGTCTCAAGGAAAGAATTTATTGGAGGCAATAATATTTTAGATTTTTTTCTTCTTCAAATGTTCTTAAAATATATAGTATGAAACTTATTGTTTTATACAAGACATTTTTTTTTTCATTCAAGGACTAAGAGCAGTTTGGGAGGAACATGATTATAACCCTCCCACCTATCCTCCCATCATAGGAGAAAATAGAGCTCTTCAAAGTTAAATTAATTGCAGGAAAAGTCCCCCAAAATCAAAGACAGATGTGAGAATGATAGAATCTGATTGCTCTAACCATACTCAGAACAGAATATAGTCCCTCCCTCCTCTGCTGGCTGCTCAGGCACACCTCATCATTCTGGCATGCTGCTTCAGCACTAGAGAAGGAAAAGGAAGAAGACACAGGGATGGTTTAAAGGATAAAGTAGCATTTAGCTTCCTTGGTTCTTTATACCAAAATATATTGGTAATTTCCCTTACATCTCATAGACCTAACACCTTCAATCCTACAGCCTGTTGATATAAGAAAACTAAAACCATCCCTACTTCTGCATAGAAGTGTTTTATAATTTCTTGAAAATTTACAGCAGCCATAATGCCACAGTGAACAGAAACAGGCTGATTTCTGTTTTTGGCACTCTGTACCAGAACACAGATCTGGGCTTTCACGAGGAAGAAAGCAATTCTACACAGAGTCATTTATTTCATTATGTAGAAAATTATAACCCTAAAAAAAGATCCCCAACCTGCTTTTTGTTGGATGCTCATTCTAAATTCAGGACACGCAAATAGGTATCTGAGAGAATTAGAGGGGTGAAAGGGTGGAGCTTAATTTCATATTGCATGTGTGTGATGCTCAGCTTTTTATAGCTCTTACTTAAATAAGCTTGAAAATAAAGCCATGGATCGATGGCCTGAGATGTATCATTACTGAGAATGCAACCCTGGGATTAACGTAACGAACCCTTCTTCCATGTAGTGAACAAAGCTTTTCTGGGGATCTCAGGCATATGCTGGCCTGGTGTGGCCCTTCACACTGCTTGCCCCTACCTGTGCGCTGCTCCATCCCAGGCATGAGTGAGCTTAGCACAGAAAAGTCGAACCCACTTTCCTGGTGTAGAGGGAAGAAGAAAATCTTCACAGGGAGAGGGGAAATGGCAGAAACCCCACTGCAAGAGGAAAAAAATGGCGAGTAATAGTTTTAGTTGTGCTTTAAAGTTAACAAATGTTAATATTAATAAAATCAACAACTATCTTTGCATGATCCATCATTTCAGACATTACTGTTGACCCTCTCATTACCTCTGCAAGTGTTATCTCCATTTCACAGGTAAGAAAATACTACTAGTCTCAAGAATGTTAAGTAAACCTGTCCAGGATCATGCAGCTAGTGCGGAGCTAAATTTTTATTTGAACCCAGGAATTTCTGTGTTCAAAGCCCACTCTTTCTCCCATTTCCGATATATATCATGTGGCACCATCATCACCATTATGAACTTTTATGTTTTCTCCATGTTGGTAGAGTGACTCAGTCTCTTATTCTTTGCATGAGGCGGGCAAGTCCCAACATCTCTTGGTGTCTAGTCTTCTCAGTTGTAAAATAGTGACAATAAAACATTTAGTGCCTAGGGTTATGGTATGGATCAGTGAGTTGATTTAGGGAAAGCACTTTTGATAGTGCTTGGAACACTCTAAGCACTACATAAAACTTAGATGACATACTAATGTTATAGTTGAAATTGAACATGAGTGAAAAAGCTTTCCTGAGAATAATTCAGAAAGGGATAATAAGCCTGAATTATAAGGTCCCCAAGGTCAGGCAAAATCTTCATGTTTATATGCTTATATTGTGAGAACAGTGCAAAGACCTTTCAGTCTAAACAGGTTGTTAACTATATCAAGTTGTAAAAAGACATTTCAGAGATATAACACCCCGATCTTTCAGGAACTTGACCAACCATGCTCTGAGGTTTATTAAATATTCCACTAACATATCAGTTCCTACTTTTGCTTCTGGCGGAATCTACCATATAGGCCAACACTTTTATTTTGACAAGCAGAGGAGAGAAACAGCATGGCAGAATGGTACAGAGTTGTGAGATTGAAGTATCATGGTGAGCCAATGGGGAAGGATAAAAAAGATAAACATTAGTACAGAATCATTTATTTATGATGTAAGTTTTGCAAAACTTCACACAATTCATGTTGAGAGACAAATATCTTACCCTCTGACTTCCATCTTCCCTGCCATCTTTGCTCACTGAACTTTGGTCCTTTGTTTACTCAAAAGGCAGCTGGTTTGACTAACTTTCCTGATGTTTTCTTTTGAAACTACTAAAAAATACATATAAGCCTCTCTCCCAAGGAGATATAAAGATGTTGCTTACACACACGTCTTCCTTTCTCTCTAGTGTTTAAATAATGGTGTTCTCAAACAGTGAGGGACTGACAGTGATGTTTTCCGGGCAGTGTTCCAGGGAGTGGCCCTGCCTGGGAGCAAGCCCTCGCCTCTCCCTCAGGAAGCCTGATTCAGAAACTTTCTCCCAATTGCCTCATCCTCAGTCACAGCCTAGTTCCCTAAGTCATCCCTTTCTGAAACCACAGTTCAACCCTTATCCTGCATCAGCTATGGCTTTCTCTAGAAACCTTACACGTCTGCCTATACAAACATGCCCTATAATATTTCTTGCTAGTCCATAAGGAGACCTCAGGCAACTTTGCCTCCAAGATGCTCTAAATCTTGCCCAATCTGTCAGGATTCCAGTCCTCTATCCTGACAGGTCCATAACTCTGTAAATGTGGAGAGAAATGAAGAATTTTTCAGAACTGAAATGACATCTCCATATCATCCTGTCTACAAGTCTTCATTTTCATATGGGGAAATGGAGGTGCACAAAAACGCCATTGTTAAAGGCTGAATCCAACCTAGAATCTCGGGCTTTTGAGACTGGTGAACTGTTTTATTCCTTTGTGTTACATGTGTAACGCCAGGTTGATGTCCAATTTGTTGAGATAGTTATGGCACACACTGCTGTCTGTAGTATCTCAGTTTAAACTCCAGATAGCCATTGAATTTTTTTTCTCTCTCTCCTCAGTCTGCCTGTGAGTAGACAAAGTAGGCAGTAGTTTACATAGTAAAATTTAAGGGATTGTAAACATTTTCTGCTACAGATATTTGCAGGGACTGGCTAATTCTTGGGACTTCAAAAACAAAAAAAAAGACCATCTTTCTAATCTATTCTTTACATACTTGATAATTTATGACTGCATAAAATATTATGGAATTCTATATTTCAAGATTTATAATCATGTAAATAATGGAATATGATATTTATTAAATTTTATTCAAAATAAAGAAGTGTGGTCATCTTTACTGACAAAGTGCAGAGTCTTCTTGAAGCACAGAATATTTTTATATTTACTTTATGTGAAATTTTTAAGCTGTGAATCTGATGGCCTTAATTTCCTTTGTTACATGTACTGTTAGGAAAGAGCCACTCAAAATTTGGACATTGTGTGTGTGTGTGTGTGTGTGTGTGTGTGGTTTTTTTAAGTTCTTATGAGAAGGGGGCATAAATAAACCACCATGTGTCCCAGTGTAATCTGATTAGCAATCTGTTCGTGATTATTCTCTGCTCTATATAATGCTGCTACTAAGGAGGAAAAAAACATTTTTCAATATATTGGACTTTTGTACTGAATTTTTTGGTAATAGCAATCAAGGTTATAGTTTTTTTTAATAGAAAAGAACACTTTTGTAACAAGGCAATATTAACCTAATCATCATGCAAGCACTTGAATGAAGTATTCTACAAAACATTGTTTTCTGGTTACTTCCTCTCTTAGATTTTTAATTCATAAGGAATGCTTGGAAGGTGGAAAAGGGGGGAGGGAAGGATTTCTCTAGTAAAAGACACTAGTTGTGTTTTTTAAGATCGTGTAACTTGCCTTAAATTTCTTATGTGGCATCAACAAATAAAATGCTATTTTAATAGTAAAAAAATTTTCTTTAGAATTTTAGAAATGTAAATAATATCACTGGTAAATTTTTAGATTTGTCGAGAAACTCTAGCTAAAGCAATTTTTTCTGTTTTTTTTTGGGGGGGGGGAGGGTGGAAACTGAAGCAATTGTGTTCAGGTTTTCATGAATTGGCAATAGAGAAACCAAGTGGCCTTGGAGAGAAGTATACACATTTCCTTGTCTCTAAATATACAAATAAAGTTATGACAATGCATTGTACTTACATAAGACAGGCTAATAAAAAAGCAAGCAATGGTATAATTTCAGGTAATGGTACTCATATTTTAGCATGTGTGGGAATAATTATAAAGATACTTTTATGTTCAGATTTCTGGTCCAGGGTCACTAAATGGTCATTTCTGTTGGTGGGGCCCTTCCTAGAATCTGTGTTGTAAACAACCATTGCTGTTGATCCTGCCACATTGGGAACATACTTTGATAAAATCTGATTTAAGGACTTTTTTTCCACAATGGCAAAGGTTTTTGAATAAAACTGAATTCATATTCAAACCTGCTTGCATAAGTTAACAATAATTATTGGGTCTATGTGTTTTTACTTTACATGCTAAGATCTAGTAAAGTTCCTACTTGAGAATCTTTCTAAAACAGTCAGTGAAAGGGTGCAAAGAAAAGATGGAAAGTTCTGTATTCAGGCTATAACCTGTAACCATATCAACTTTGCCACTGGGGTCTTCCATATTAGTTGTGGTAGGAGATGACAATTGTTAATGTTCTAGCTGGGGACAGTGGAGGCAGTGGGGATGGAGAGCCCTGCTTCCTTAGCCCACAGACTGCTCCCCTACAGGTCTTAGCTCAATTACAGACTTGCAAATGTTTACATACTTAGTTCCTTTATATCCTGTTGCTCCATAGTTTGTGGAGCTGCGGTTGGGCAAGGGATAGAACTATGTGGTTGTCATTCTGTTCCTGGTGAACTCCAGTAGTGCTGAAGCCTGAATATCTTCCTCTCAGTGCTATCCAATTGAAATATAATGAAATTCTCATACATAATTTAAAATTTTCTATAACCAAATTTTTTTTAAAAAGGAAAAAGGGGTAAAATTAATTCTATAATAAATTTTACTTAACCCAATATATACAAAATATTATTTCAACCTTTAGTCAATATAAAAAGTAATGAAGTATTTTACATTGTTTTCATACCAATTCACCAAATGGTAGTGTGTATTTTGCACTTACAACACATTTCAATTCAGACTAGCCCCATTTCAAGTACTAAATAGCCACTTAAGAAGCCTGTGTTGAGGTGAATGTATTAGATATGTGGTTCCAAATGATTAGAATTTGTTTTTAATATTTATTTTAGAAACACTGGTGTCAAATATAACTTTTGGGCATTGAGAAATATGGTTTATTACTTACTAATGTTGGGAAGCAGATTTGGCGCAACTGATAGAGCATCCGCCTACCATATGGGAGGTCCAGAGTTCAAACCCAGGGCCTCCTGACCTGTATGGTGAGCTGGCCCACACACAGTGCTGATGCACCCAAGGAGTGCCTTGCCACACAGGGGTGTCCCCCATGTAGGGGAACCCAATGTGCAAGGAGTGCACCCCCAAAGGAGACCCACCCTGCATGAAAAAAGTGCAGTCCACCCAGGAGTGGCGCTGCACACACAGAGAGCTGACACAGCAAGATGATGCAACCAAAGGAGACAGACTCCAGGTGCCACTGACAAGAATGCAAGTGGATACAGAAGCACACAGAGCAAATGTACACTGGGGGGGCGGGGGGGGGAAGGAAAATAAAAAATAAATCGTGAAAAAAATTACTAATATAAAAATTTTGTTGCCAAATTATTGAAACTATTAATGACAGTTCCCAATTGTGCTTCCATTTTTATTTACATAAGCTTGTTCAAAATATGTGCTAATGGATGAAAGAAAAAAAATAGGGAGAGAAGGAAGGGGTGAAGGGAGAGAAACCAATGATTTGCAATAGTTTTGAAATGTCAAAGGGACTCTCTCACTTCAAAAGGTTATAGTTAAATAATCACTCTGAGGCGCCCCAGTTCTTTCTGAATATCTTTGGTTACTTTACTTACTCAAAACCAACAGAATTCCATGGAAATTGGTTCAAAAAATTCACCTTGGAGTCTGATCAGAGCAGCAAGCATGCTGTTTCTAAGAGAGAGTGCTGAGACAGTAAGGAAAGGCTATTTCTATAGATCAGATTGCTGGAGCGCTAATCAGACTTTCCACTGGCAGTGACAACGGGCAATTTATTTTGATGCTTCTCAGCTCATGGGAACAGCAGGGTGTGACAAGAACAGTTTGTCTGGGATGCATCATAGTTTCCTTTATCATAGTTAATAATACTAATAATAATAATGTTTATTTCTACAGAAAAGGGCAAACAACTATTTTGAGACATTGAACTGGACACACAGGACAACCAATTGGAGATTCCCCACCGGACTGGTCTTAGGAAAATACTGAGGAATCACTTCAAATCTGTCCTTGGCTACTGTTATCCTAACAAATGCAGCATGCCAAGGGGAATTATGTGAAAGAAAATACATTTTAGCTTCTTTTTAAAATTGTGGGGAGGGAAGAAGCAGGAAATACAATGAGTAAATACAAAATTTAGCCACTCCAGGTGTGCTTTAGCTGTTCTTCATTGTTGTTTCACAACCTAGAGAGAAAAGATCAAGATCAAGATCGGGAAGAAATCAGATTCTGAACCATTAGTTCTCATACAAATTAAAGCCATCACCTTAATTGAGCTAATTAGGAGTCCATTACAACCTAGAGAGAACAGGTTGTTCTCTTTGGGTCCATTGCCTCTTATAAAAGGTTATCAGCAGAACTCCCAGCAGAGAGGAGTCCAAACAACCTTTCTGAAAATAAAGAGACCTCACCTTTTCCAGAAAGATTTCCTACATCATTCCTATTCCACTGAAATGCCTTTTTAAAAATTCTATGACTCTTCTGTGCAAATTCTATTTAGAATGTATAATTTTGTGAGGGTCACTGCCTCTCCTTGTTACAGTCCTAAGTCATGCAAAACAACAGTAAAATTAACACCATAAAATGCAATGTAATGGGCTGTCCATTTTCCCCGTATGTGTAGGAAGTAAGTAGATCTTTCCATTTATGTATAACTTCAACCTGTGCGCCCCAGGCATGGTGCTAGGTACTTGGAATGCCACCTTGAATCAGACAGGTATGACATCTGCCCTCAAGGAGATTACTATCTAGCTGGGGAAAAAGGAATTAAATATAATGTCACACACATAGTCACTAAAACTGACAAAAGTTCTAAGAAGAAAGTCATATCAAAGCTTAGGGATGAAGATGCCAGTAGATAAATGGATAAAGAAACAAGCAAACAATAAGGGAAAATGCTCTGATTTACCACTAAGCCAAATGGAAATTAAGCAGTAAAATAAAATACTATTTTTCACCTAATAATTAGAAATTTCTGGAGGCATTGTAAACTTGAGCAATCCCTTTGACAAGCAATTTGGCAATATATATAAAATATCACAAAAATGTTCCTACTCTATGACAATTCACTTCTGGGATTCTATTCCAAATAATAAGTCTAAATATGGAAGGAAAAATCCAAATATGAAACTATTTACCAATTTTGTAATGGTCAAAATGGATAAAGGTTGAGTAAATTCTGGAGAGCAGTAATTACAAGAGTACAAGTAAGTCATTTGATTCAGACAGATCTAGTTAAATCCTAGCCCTATTTTTAAAAAGTTTCCTTGCCTATAAAGTGGATATAAGCCAATATCAAAGGATCAAATAAGCTAAGATTTGTGAATTGCTTATGAAAAAATTCCATACATTTAGAAAGTCAGTTCATAGAAGACTGTTGCCCCTCTATCTGAAATCTGTTCTTTCAGAGCAAGTGCTAAATACTTGGTATTTTATTTTCATCTCAGCACACTAGAGCAGAGACATGAGGGACCAATATTTATCTAGAATGGGGAATGGGGCTAGGTGCTTTCATACATGTTTTTGGTTTATTTCGTTTCTTAGCGGATATTCCTTAAATTTATTTTTTTGCATAATTTAGGCACTACCCTATATTCAAATGTAAAATAACACTCCTGGTGAATGCCTCCCCTGGGATTTTCCACTGAAGTCAATGTCTGTGCTGTCATTTGGTGAAAGTTAGCTAAAATCTGCCCAAGACCGTTCTGCTCTCTTAGCCCCTGATTGGATGGTCATTGTCACAGAAGAGGAAATTCTGGAAGGTGACGTCATTTTAAAGGATTTGATTCTGTTTGCTCTCTTTGCTGCATTCTGTACTCAGTGTTTTGCATTCCTGATGCACATTTTGATCACTTGGGGAAATTTTTATGCCAATGCACCTTGGAGATTCTGATTTAATTGGTCTCAGAAGGAGGGGCCTTAGGAGCATCTGTATTTTTTCGTTTTCCACATGATTCTAACCACAAGCATAAGGCAGAATTACCTTTGCTCCAACACTCTTGAATAAAGGGAAAATAAAGTTTTTCTTCATTAGTAAATATAGAAAATACTGTGTGGCTCCATTATCACTTATGTTCTTAGGTAGGTGAATAAAAAGTGAGGCAGTAATTAGCTTGTTTCTACATTTCTGCTCACCCAGGCAATCTGGACTCAAGATTCATGATGGATTTTTTCCCCCTTTTGAAGTATCATGCATCATTTTTCTATTCCCTTTTCAATGAGATAAGTTCTATAGTCCATGACACACTTTTCCCCATTCTTGACAGATACTTTAGCCTGTAATATTTTCTTTTGTTCTTTTATATTCAGAGGCATTTCAGGATTAGCTCATCATCTTCTGGAAGGAAGTAAAAATGTTTTGAATTCTAATTCCCTCCTAGATATGGGATGCTTTCATTAAATAAGGTAAGTGGTTTTCCAGAAGTTATGGCAATCTCTTCACAGGTGTTTTGCCTACTTGTAGATGAAAGATATTTCATATTTCTAATGTTTTAAAGTGTATGCTTCAGCAATTTAGCAGACTTACTAAGTAGGGCAGTTATATATGACTTGATAGAATATATGGCTGCTAGAATGTACTATATTATGCTGGTTTGTACCAAACAGATTTTATAGTATTGGGGTCTGAACACACTAAAAAGTTGTTTAATGTCATAAAGCCCCCGTAGACTGAGAAAAATCATTCAGCCTACAAATGTTTAGTGAAGGGTATAAAAAAAATGGGCCGTGTTCTAGATGATAGGGATACAGCAGACAGCAAAACAGAAAAAGTGCTACTTTCTATGGTGCATACGCATTAGTGACTATTTCCTTAGGTTACATTTCTAAAACTGATATTACATACAAACTATTTCCTTAGGTTACATTTCTAGAATTGGCATTACATACAAAAGAATCAGCTATTAGCAAGAGTAAAATAATTTCCCATAGATGGGCATATATGTGATAAGGCAAATATAATAAAATAGTAAATGTAGAATCTAGGTTGTAGGTATTAGCTGCTCAGTTTACAACTTCTTTTTTAAAGATTTATTTATTTATTTATTTCTCTCCCCTTCCCCCAACCCCACCCCAGTTGTCTGTTCTCTGTGTCTATTTGCTGCGTCTTTGTCCGCTTCTGTTGTTGTCAGCGGCACAGAAATCTGTGTTTCTTTTCGTTGCGTCATCTTGTTGTGTCAGCTCTCCATGTGTGCGGCACCACTCCTAGGCAGGCTGCACTCTCCTTCGTACTGGGTGGCTCTCCCTATGGGGCGCACTCATTGCACATGGGGCTTCCCTACGCGGGGGATACCCCTGCGTGGCAAAGCACTCCTTGCGCACATCAGCACTGCACATGGGCCAGCTCCACACGGATCAAGGAGGCCCGGGGTTTGAACCGCAGACTTCCCATGTGGCAGATGGATGTTCCAACCACTGGGCCAAGTCCACCACCTACAACTCTTTCAAGTTTTCTAACTATTTAAAAATTTTCATAGTACTGAAAAAATTTTCAAGCAAAGAAAAATATGTCTAACTAAATAAGCATTATATTAAAAGTAAACAAAATATAAAGGCAAATTTCAATCTGGGAAATATGTGTCTAAAAAGTATAGCAAGAGTTTATTCTCAAGATAAACAGTGTGGCTATAAATCCTTGCAAAAGACCAGTGCTCGTTAGAAAAGTGGGCAAAGACTACACAGAAAGAATAAAGTGGACAATGAACGTAAGTGAAAAAGATCAAACAATAATCAAAGGCGCACAGATTAAAACTTGAAATATTTTTCAGGATTTGACACACCAAAAACTAAAAAAAAAAAAAAAATGCTTAATGCTTTGACATTTCTTCTTGGGTGGGAGGGAAGGTGGTAGAGTTTAAATGAGCATGTCTGGAGAGCAATTGAAAGATGTATATCATGAGCTTTAAAAGGGCGTCTTCCCTTTGACCCTGTAATCCCACTTCTAGAAATGAATTCTCACAAAATAATTAAAGATGCAATCAGAGATTTACGTACAAGGGTATTCACTGTAAAACTTTTTATAAGAGCAAAACATCAGAAACAGTGCAATGATTGAAGAATATTTAAACAGATAATGCAGCAGTTACAGTAAGAAATATTAAGCAGATACTAGCCATGTTTTTTTCAAAGGATATTAGAACAAATGCCTCAATGTTCATGATACAATGAGAAGTGAAAAAGTACTATGCAAAAACCATACCAATTATAAAAGCAAAAACATATATGTATATTTCCAGGAAAAATGGAAACCATCCTTAAAATCAATAGCAGCTACTGTCATTGAGAGATTTTTAATTTAGCCTCTACAATTCTCTGCTCCTTAAACATGCAATCTAGTTATTAAAAAGTGTTATTCTGAGCCAAACACATATACACAACAAACTCAGCAGAGATAAAATATTTATCCTATCTACTTATTAAGTCATCACTGCTAATATAATACTTTGTTTAATAAAGGTACAAAGCATTTATGAATGCTACTGTTCCACATTTTGTGCAACTGAGAGGGGTAAAAGGGAGCAGTGAAAAGTTCGTTTTTGTTGCCATGATACAGGGTGGACGCCGCAGATGTGTAACATGACCCAGTCCCACACAAGAGATCACGCAGCCTCATGAAGGAGAAAAGCCTCTGTTGGAGTACAGAGGAACCGTGATCTAGACAAGAGCTCTTAAAGCTAACAGCATGCACCATCCACACTGTCCTCAATTTTGCTGAAATTTTAGAATTATGATATGATGGGATAGCCATTATTTAATAATGCACTGAGGCTCACACTGTGCTCTGACATATATAATTAGCTTGCAAGTTAGACACCATGGTTCTCAATTTTTTTTGTAACAGAAGCCTGAATATCCTAGAGATTAGATAAATTTCCTATGTCCACCTGTGCTTCAGTGTCAGAGTTAGGAGTGGCAACTCCACTTTCTATTATTTTTATACCATGCCAGGTTAGCAGCTCGGCTATTAGCTCAATCACAGAAAAATAATTTAGAAAATGAATGCACCATTCTTTGGTTTACATTTCTCAAACTACGAAGGTTTGAAGTTATGAAAGTGATTATAATTAAAGCAAAATGTTGAGCACATACTTGTTCTATTACCTTATTCTTTAAAATGTGCTTTTATCTATTTAAGAAGGTATTGCTAACAGTTTAGAGAATGTTGCATCACCTTACGTAATGGTTAGCTATACGGTTAGCATTACCTAATGGGGCAAGGGTAGGGGTGGAAAGGACTTATTAAACAACAGATTTCCAGGCCCATTCCTCTTGGGATTCTCTTTCAGAAGTTCTGACAGAACTCTGGAATGTATAATTTTTACAAGTTCCTCAAATGATGCTCAGGCAGCTTAGGTAAAACATGTCAATGTATATCTGAAAATTAATCAGGATCTACCACCCAATTGATATCAAATTATAGGATGCAAATGTATCTCATGGTAACTTAAAAAGGACTAATGAGTTTATATGGCTATGAGTCTCCGAAAAAGAGCTGGGAGGTAACAGAAGGGTCACCCTTATGCACACCTCAGCAGAGTCCCAGAGACAGATAAAGTAGATACAAACCCAGGTATTGGTTCTTCTGAGGGCTACAGAGACCCACAGGTTCTACGATCATGGCAGATGGAGTTCAGTGCCATGTCAGTTGGCCCTACTTTGGAGTTTGTGTTTCTGTGTGATGGAGCTGGACTCAGATGTGATCTTTGTTCACAGGCCTCTCCTGTTACTTTTGCCGAACCTGTGGTTGGCGCTGGGGTTTAGTGTAGACCCAGGGGACCTGAATCTCTGGACTGTCCATGTGATAGCCAGGCCCTGAGCCTCAACAGACTTGCAACTCCTACCCTCTGGTTTATTAGACTTACCCCAGCCAGCTAACAGAGAGGTGAAGAAGGTCAACCAAGGAGCCAAGAGTGGCTACAACTGAAAGCAAGAGAATTGCATCCATCATCCATGTGGAATCTAAGCCCCCTCTTGATATAGAGGTGGAGTGGACACAACCATTCCAGGGTCCACAGGATGGAGGAATAGAGTATGGATTGGAGTGGACTTACTGATATTCTATTCATGAACTATTGTGATTAGTAATCAAAGAAAATGTAGCATTGCTGTGGAGAAAGTGGCCCTGGTAGCTGCTGAGGGTAGGGAGTGGGAAGAAGAGATGTGATGTGGGGGCATTTTCAGGACTTGGAGTTGTCCTGGGTGGTACTGCAGGGACAATTACCAAACATTGTATGTCCTCCCATGGCCCACTGGGTGGACTGGGAGAGAGTGAAAACTATAATGTGGACCATTGACCATGTGGTGCAGCAGTGCTCAGAGATGTATTCACCAAGTGCAATGAATGTTTCATGATGATGGAGGAGATTGTTGTTATGGGAGGAGTGGGATGAGGGGGATGGGGGGTATATGAGGACCTCCTATTTTTCGAATGTAACATAAAAAAATAAAGACAAAAAAAAACACACAGTGGAAATAGAAATAAATAAATAAAATTGAGCATTGACTTAGAAACTGAGCATATGTGTTCAAACCTGAATTCCTCCTCTCCCCTCCCCCCACAGATATTCATAAGCAACATTCTAAATGGTCCTTCTGAGATACTACAATGAGAATTCTTCTAGGATCTCCTCAGGTTATTATGATACTTCTCTGCTTCAGATCATTGCAGAGTTTGTTTGTTTTTGTTTTAATTTTTAAAATTCTTGCATATTTTGATCTGAAATAAATTCTCTCAGCTTCTTTTTTCTCCAACTTTCTTTCTATTGCTAAACACTTCTTAAGAACATAACTGAAATAAAATTGACCAGACTGAACCATTACTCATTTCATTTTCCAGTGATGCCAGTGATCCTATTTATGAACCATAAGAAGATTTTATCCAGACCTATGCTGAGAGGCTAAAAAACTGATTATCTCTATGATGCTCACTGCATATAATGGTCTTGCTCATATAAACACCTACAGATAATTAGCCATGACTGCATTAATTCATCTTTCAAAGAGATGTGAACAATACATACACACTGCAGATTAAAAAGGATTCATGTTGATTTTAGTTGAATGGGTCAAATAAGTATGTTTGAAAGGGAGAAAGGTTTTAAAGCAAAATTATTCCATAAGCTAAGGAATAACTTCTTTGGTAGTCCAAACACTGATTGTGTGTATATGTGAATTTAGATAAGTAAAGACTTAACTATAAAAATCTGTATATCTGGAAATTAATCAGGATCTACTACCTTATTGAGATGTTTTAGTGTATAACTAGTAAAAATGCAAAAGAATTTATTAGAATATATTTAACACAAATAAAGTTGCTAAACACAAGAACATTATAACTATTATTTTGGCATCCAGGGAATGAATTCTAGAGTGAAAGGAGAGGAAGATTTGCTGTACCAAGTTTTTACCTTTGTAATTTCAACTTGTAGAGAGTTGTCATCAGGATTCACATTTCTAATTCAAATGTGCTGGGAGATTACAATGTAAATCTCTACCACAACAAACAGGAGGGAGGACAACAGGTCTACAAAACATTCCATTTGGTAAGATGGATGTGCTCATCTTGGAAATGGAATGCCCCAGCAGTGTAAATCAAGATACATTTATGCTTCCTTTGGAGTCATAATCAGATAAGTGGTGGAAGACCACGGGAGGGAAAACAATATTTGGGGAATAATGTTTATGAATTAAAATATTCTAGAAAAAGAATGTGAAACATCTATTGAAATCTTCCCCTTACTGCTTTAGCATAAGAAAATTACTTGCCCATCAGTCGAAACAACATATGTGAAAATGTTAGTACCAGCAATGCCTTTCAAAGTCTTCATGACTTGTGAAGATGTGATTTGTTGTCCAAAACCATACTGAGGCTCATCCCAGTATAAGACCTGCTACATGTTCAGAATGAACTCTCTAGGACCCCTGGGACTTTCAGGCAATGCAAACACAACATTTTGCAGCACTTATTTCTGAGCCACTATTTTTGTGTTTATTTACTTACCCAGCAGAGATGTTATGGCTTATTGAGAAAGAAATCGTTTGTGTGGGTGGCCATGTTTTCATGGTCAAAAGAGCTCATGTTGAGACATGTGTGTTTGCTCCACTAATGCTCTCACCTGAGGAATAAAGATTGATAGGAATGCAGTTTAATTCAGTTCACACTGCACACCTATACTATGTAAGAGATACCAGTAAGTGACACAGATCCTGGTCTCATTTTGAATAAGGATACTGGAAGAGGAGGGCTTTGAACTCCCTAATTGAAAGAGAATATTTTGTTCACCAAAATTGTAGCCATGGGGAATGGATGTGGCTCGAGCAGTTGAGCACCTGCTTCTCACATGGGACATGGGATGTCCCAGGTTTGGTCCCCAGTATCTCCTAAAACAAACAAGCAAACAAATGAAAAAAAACCAACTCAGAGGAGCTGATGTGGCTCAGTGGTTGAGCACGGGCTTCCCGCATACAACGTCCAGTGTTCAATCCCCAGCCCTGGTACCTTAAAAAAAAGAAAGTAGCCTTGATCCTCAGAACCAGACCACACCATTTACTGAGGCAGCCTCAACTTCCTTTCTGAAGCCTGATTTAGAGCTATAGCAAGGCATGAAATTCCCATAGACCTCACGTATTTATAGAGTTTAAGGGTGTCGATATAGTTAGAGGAAGACTTGGAGATCTAATAGACCTCTGACTGCAGGCAGTGGTGGAAATTGAGAAAATGCTCATGTGATTCCTGACTGAGAGTTTCATTCACCTCTCAAACTTATTGAGACCCTTTATCACCTGAGAAAGATGTTGAGCCCTGAAAGAAAGCCGACGATGACAAAAGGCAGGGACCTTATTGCGGACAGTTCAAACCTCCTGGGTGAATCTTACAGTTGATCCAATGCAAGAGTTAACAAGCAAGAAAGGCATCTTCCACTTGGCACCCAAATATTCTTGATATCTTAATGAATCCTGAATAATGGTGGACGCTGAGAAACAAAGACTTCCCATTATGGCCATATTTAAATTAGTAAGGACATCTCAGGGATAAGATGTTCTCCAGATGCCGTATGTATATATTTCTTTTTTTTTCTTATTTATTTAAAAAGTGTTAATTGACTATATACTAATCCACCCCCCAAAATACTTAGCAACTTTACCCTTTACATCCAGATGAATTCGGCTCCTGGGAATAGAGAGGGGAAATAAATATGAGTGCTTTCTGGGCTGAGCATGGGCTAAATGTGAATTGCTACTGTAACCAATTTAACATGATAACTAAACTTAGGTCACTATTTCATAAAAGCACCTTCACAAGTATTTTACTTGGTGTGAAGACACAGGAAGACATGTTCAGTTCCACCCCTCCAGTTTTCTTGTTTTTTATTTTAATTCCTGAACCTTGCATTGGTCATGGGAAGATCATCGTCTTATCACTGGTTTAGACAGTGAGATGGGTATAGAAATGTTTGAGAATTTTCTCCTATACAATGTTTGAGGAAACTTCTTAGGTAAGAAAGAATACAAAAATGTAAAAAGTACTGTTCTGAGATTTGGAAAGGCGTCCTTATACAAACCCCAAAAGCTGAAAGGATGCAGCTGGAAGTTTAAAATACAGTATCTTCTAGACCCCACCTTCCCCTTTCCGCCTAGCAAGTCATATCTCTTCTCTTCCCACGCATGTCATCTCTCAGAATCCTTTAGAGATTCACCAGTTCTTTACTCTTCTAGATTAGAATACTCGAGTTTATTCTTTAGCTGTATAACTTTAAAATATTTTTTGGTCCCCTAATCTTTGTTGACAATATAGTCCGACTTTTTTGAATCCCTTCATAGCACCCATTATTTTGTGTTTAGGAAGTTCCCCTTAGGTGGATGTCATCTTATCTTTATAATGTGCCTGTCAGCTATGTGCTCTAGGCCTAGAACTGAGTGTAAGCCTCCTCCCTTAAGCTTGCATCAATAAAGCCAGCAGAATATGTAGTTTAAGATTGTCTGCCCTAAGAGCTCACAGTCATACAGAGGAAGCTATTTTTTCCAGTAGCCCAAGTCTGTGCTTTCCATACTTGGTTCCATCAAACTTGTGTTGTCTTTTTTTTTTTAAAAGAACGTATTTCCCGGAAGCAGCTAGGATCAGTCACTGCTCTCACATTGTCCTTCCATAACATGGCCTAATTCACAGATCCTAGATTCCTGAAACAAGCATTCTCCTTCCAGTAGAACCTTCAGTGATGATGATCCCTCTATCTGGAATGCTATTCCCAAGGGTCCTTCATAACATTCAAATTTCCCCTTAATAATTACCATCTCCAGCCAGGTTATCCTATCCAATCAATTTCTCATTAATGTCTTTCACAACACCCATTATTACCCATATTATTTGCACACATTTGTAATTATGCATTTTTTAATGTATAATATATATATGATATAATAAACTTATATCACCAGCCAGTGGTTGGAAGCTCCTTAAAAATATCAGCATCTTTCTCAAGGCAATAGCTATTGGCTATAGTAACAACTGGTGTGCCCACTGGTTTCTAGGTGGTGTTAGTGAGCATATAAAAAAAAAAAATATTTCAGTTTCGCCAGTCTTTTTGCTCTGTTCCAGAGACACAGGAGCAAAATGAGCCACAGTCCATTTCATCATGAAGGAAAATTATAGTCTAAGAGGAAAATGCATGTTAATCAAATAATCACACTGATGAATTCATAATTTCAGATGGAGTTAAGTGCATTCAAGGAGAGGAATGTGGTGCTTTATGAACAGAGAGCAAAGGACACAACTTAGGGATCATTTCCATAAGGAACTGAGTGATGGGCTGACATCCTAATGAACAGAACTTGAGAAGGGTAAGGAAGTAGGTGGGGTATATTCTGAGCTGAGGTAAAACAAACAAACAAACATGGGCAAGGGGGTACATTTCAGCAACAAAAAGATATCCAGTACGCCAGACATGATGAGAGCCAGTGGGATGGGTTGCCTGAGATAAGAATGAAGATTGAGACAGAGACCTCCTGGGTTTCATTACTTATCCTAAGAGTAACGGGGCCATTGAATGTTTTAAAGGTATAGCAGAGGAATGAAGGATAAAGGATTTGATATGTTATTGACCATATCTCTTTGATTTAGTGTACAAAAATGAACCTGGGGGGGACAGAGTGGATAAAAGGAGACCAAACACAAGGCTATTGTAGTCAAGAGAAGATAGTCGCCTATACTGAGGTGTTGACAGTGTATATGGAGAGAAGTTGCCAGTTTCTTAACTATGACTTGGTACTGGATGAGGTATGGAGTGTGAAGGAGACTGAAAGATCAAGTATGTCTCCCCAACCTCAAACATCTATTCTCTAGGCACTTGCATAATAGTTCTGAGGAACTTGTATAATACTTATTAATGGACCTGAGTTCTTCTTACATTTCTTTCTTTAATAAAGATTAGAGTGCTCTCATTGTCAATATTTGTACCAGATGAATAAATACCATCCTTAACATCAAAGAGCTAATAGTTCAATTGAATTACCATCTCCAAAGTGGCCACATCTGTGTTCTGAGGAAGGTGAACAGTGTCTGTTTTGCTTGCATAAGAAATCTCTTTCTTCCTTTGGTTGGAACACTTTATTTTTAAAGCAAGCTGGTATCAGTTATGCTTTTTACCAAAAGAACTAAAAATGTTCTGATTTTGTGGAAAACACCGCTACCATTATTGTCTGGAGAAAAGTGCCCAATTTTTGTGGTTTATTTCATGGAAAGGCATGGCTGGCTATAAGAAATGATTATAGAGGTGTAATGTGCCTACTATCAAATTCCTGTTCCAAGTACTAACAAGACACCTACAAAGCAATAGGACTGCTTTATCACTATACCTGACAAGGAAGCAAATTCCTATTTAGGTCTAAAACTACAGGTGTGTCTTGCCTGGTTTTGATTATTTCTGTATTTTCTGGGTTGTTTTCATGCTTTGCTATTACATGCCAATGATTTGTTTTGACAGCTAAAGATATACAGTGGGCTATTATTACTGAATAAGTTCTTTTAATGAAGAGTGCCCATTTGAGATCCCCAATATAAAGTTACAATTCCAAATGCAAACATAGGCTACCAATAACAGTGAAACAAATTATCAAAAACTAGAGTGCATTTGATCTTTCCAAGAAATTACAAATTCTTCTTGTAAGAAAAAAAAATATTTATTTACAAACCTGGATATTCTTGGTAATTTCAGAAGGTAGTTATATGTACCATGTGAAAATATAGCTGAGATATACTGAAATAATGTCAAAAGCCATCATTTTATTGTTGGTTTTAAGTATGTATTTATGACTATGTTTCTATTTTTGTTTATCAAAACTAGTTTTCCTATTGTAAAGTGAAGATAGTATGCTTCCAGATATTCATTTGATTCAATTCAAAGAGTACTCAACATTATCCATAAGGTTAGGGAAGAAGATTTAGGAAATGAACTGGAAAGGAATAAGGCCTCTATCCTGAAGGAGCTTACTGTGTAAATGAAAAACATTAAGTAATGGGTAAATATTAATGAAAAACTTCACTTGTCTGGGTCCAATTTGAAATAATCTCAAGAGTAAGATTAACTAAAATGATTTAAATTCTTGAGCAAGTGTTTTGTTTTTTTGTTTTGTATTTTAGTATTTTATAACTAAATGTACATTTCCCGTGTTGGAAGGTAATACTTGTATAAATTCTCATTTTAAAATATATCCTTCCAAGACTGATCCTGCATAGGACTATTATAATATCCATCTTAAAATATGGAAGTTGGCCCCTGCTAATATGAATTCTCAGATAAAGGTTTAATGAAATCTGCTTAGGTTGAACCCATTTTATAACAGAATCTTCCTTAAGTACTTTATGCTTAGCAATCATCTTTTATTTGAAATACGTACAATAATCAATATTCCCAATTAAATTAGACATTTTTGTTTTCCTAAATGCCAATTTGATGACATATTGGTATTCCACTTGCTCTGTTTTTATCTCCTGCATTCCCTTCTAACAGAAACAAGCTATCTGGTTTTATAACAAGACTTACGGGGGTGTGAGGTAGCCAGGCCTGATCTTTAAGTATTTATTCCTATTAATTGAATGTGGCTTAATTTCTAGCATAGCATAATTTTGTGTAATCAGTCAAATATATCAAGACGTAAACTGAGTATACAGTTGAATGCGTTATTGGAACAAAGTTTGCCTTACCAATAGTAAAAGTCCTAATAATGTAAATGTTTCAACATTTCAGATGGTAGATGGCTAATAATGAAACAAACTATTTTGTAGTATACTGCCAGTAATTAAAATCTACAATTTGCCAACTAGAAAATAAGTCTTTAACATGAAAACAAGGAAGTTGAGTATGAAATAGCAAATGCCCTATTGAATAGGTTTTCTCTTTAGCTAAAAAATTAAATTCAGGAAGGGAACAGTGATTTTCCATCTTACGTGGGGCTGCAATCTCCTGAATATTTCATAATACTCCCTTCTCTGGGATCCCTCACTTGTATTTAAATTAAAAATAATGTTAATAATAAATTATTAGCATTGGCTCTGATAAGAAAATTATATAATTATCTTTGCCTTGGAGCAAATTTGTAAAACCATGGCATAGATTTTTCTCATCAACAGAATAAAAATGGTCATTTAATGTTTTGTAGTCAAAGTTAAAAGACAGAAAATTCTTTACACACTTGACAATCTATATGAAAGCAAATAGAATATTAATATCAATTTGCCATTGAATTGATTTATATGAGAATGTATTTGTATTTGAAAATATGTTCATTGCTGAGAACATCCCAAACAATATACTTTTGAAATTTTAATTATGATTTGTAAATTGTAAATTTTGGGGGGTTTGTTTGTTTAGTTTAATATGGTTTGGTTTTCCCCCATTAGTCCCAAAAAGAAATAGCTAGGTTTGTTTGTTTTCTTTCTTTCCTTTCTGGATGTTTTTTAGTTTAGTAGATACTGTATCTTCATGGTCCTTGAGTGTGGTTTCTATTGGGCATTTCTATAAGACAAAGAACTGCATTTTTTGTTTTCATGTATTTGTATACATTGTATATAGAACATAACACCGAATAATTAGTCTCAGTTTTTCTGCTGAAATAGTATTTCAATTTTGAAAGTTGCATGTTTCTAACCACAATTTCTAAATCAGAAAAGGGAGACAAGAAACCTATTAAATCTCATTGTCTAAAGGGGTCTTAAATGATGGCAAGGCCAACCCGATCTTTCATCTTACTAGTCTAACTTGTCATGAACCTATAACTCCGACCAGAGCTACCTGGACACAGCTGCCTTGATCACTGTAATAGATAAGCATTCCTTGACCTCCACTTTTCCAATATCCAATCAGACTCTGGTTACTCTTTCTTCCTTTATTTAAATAATCTCTTATCTCTCATCAGTCTTCTCAAAACAATTGGTCTAACAAACCTCTTTTGGCATTTGCCATAGCTCTTTTGTGGGTTCTTTTTTTAAGATTTAAGAAGATACTTGTAAAAACTTCAAATCCTTAATATACTTTCTCTTACACTCTACTAAAAATGAAAGAAGCAAGGAAAACAAACAAAAATCCTGGTAGATGAAGAGGAGAGAATTTCAAGTTGAGAGAATGGTAAGAAAAAGGATAAAGCTCAGGAAAAGATTATGCAAACAGTAACATATGATTAAAGTCAAGACTCAGTGCTACCAAACATTTTTAGATGAAGAATTATTTTTCACCCAGAACAACTCTCATAGTCTACCTATTGGGAACCTATTTTAATATGTTTAATATAAATAAAAATTTTCAATACTAAGAAACTTTCAATATCTGCTTTGAGGTTCTTGGTTTTTTATTTAATTTATTCTTAATGAATATAAACCTTATATAGTAAGAAAAGAATAGGGGTGGGTATGTTCAGAAAATAAATGGAAGGAAAATGATCCTCTCCAATCCCTTCTGTTGTGCCTTTGCAATATCTCATTTCATGTGTGAACTACTCCCAAGTCTTTGGAAAATAGCAGCTTCCCCCAACACAAAGGATACATCTCTTGACAGTAGACTTGACCCAGTGGTTAGGGCGTCCGTCTACCACATGGGAGGTCCGCGGTTCAAACCCTGGGCCTCCTTGACCCGTATGGAGCTGGCCCACGTGCAGTGCTGATGCACACAAGGAGTAGGTGCCATGCAGGGGTGTCCCCGCATAGGGGAGCCCCATGTGCAAGGAGAGCACCCCATAAGGAGAGCCACCCAGTGTGAAAGAAAGTGCAGCCTGCCCAGGAATGGCACCGCACACACAGAGAGCTGACACAACAAGATGACACAACAAAAAAGAGACACAGATTCCCATGCCGCTCACAACTCCAGAAGTGGACAAAGAAGATGCAGCAAAAAGACACAGAGAACAGACAACCGGAGTGGGGGTGGGGTGGGGGGAAGGGGAGAGAAATAAATAAATAATTAATCTTTAAAAAAAAAAAAAAAGGATGCATCTCCTCATAGCCTGAACTCAGGCCCTCAGGGACATGGTATGGGTCCCAGACCAGCAGTTCTCTTTTCAAACAGACCTTTAAAGCTGGCTATTTAACTCTTTGGTACTTCTCAACTACCTTGGCAATGATCAAGAACTAAGGAGGGTCTTTATCTTACACCAGCAAGTGTTGTATATACTTAACAAAATCTGAATTCACAACATAATGGAGTCTGAATTGGTCTAACAGAAAGTAGCTGTATTGAGTAGATCATTTTCTTTTTTGTCTATTGAAAACCAAATCTTTTTGACACATTCTCTTTCACCTATTATGCTTTCAAGAGAAGGCTGAAATACTTGCTGACACTAAGGAAAACCCATTGCTAGGCAACTGTCCTGGAACAGTAAGTTGATTTATTCTTGATAATTACGTATAACTAACTAAACCTCCCAGTATTACTAAAATTTGATTCTCATCATCCACCATTTATTCTTGTCTCTTACAATATATTTTACATATCCTGTTCTAAGAAATATGTATGTTCATATTAACCTTATGAGCAAGCCCACTTTGCAAAAAAATGCCCAAGTACTCATTCCCTGAAGCAGTTCAATTCTGCATTCACTAGTTAAGTGAGCATATGTGTACTTTAGTTTGAAAATACCAGGGTTAAGTTGCTGATATGAACTAGTCACACTGTCAACTTCTAAAGCCTTAATTAAACAAGCATTATGCTTTCTTAATTCTAGTATATCAAAATCTACAGCATCCCTTAGGAAAATATAAAATATCCTACAGAGGTTTAGTACCTCATTTAGTAACCACTGACTTACACCACTGATTTAGATGGATAGTATTTGGATTCATTTACTCTGAAATAAAGAGTGTTGTAGGGGGGAGAGAGGGGGGGTGGGGGGGTGGGGTTGAATGGGACCTCACATATATATTTTTAATGTAATATTATTACAAAGTCAATTAAAAAAATCAAAAAAAAAAAAAGAAGCAAATAGAAGTTAAGTTACTTATATTGCTTTAGTTGGGATGCATTTTTAATGTTGAAAAACAGGATTGGGGAACAACCTGTGATCACCTCTATTCAGTAGGCTTTCTGTTGCCATGGATTTCATAAACTAAACAGTAATTTTGTTGCTGATATCATCTCTGTCCCCAGGAGCAATGGCCTCATCCTTCATAGCTCCATCCTTCTAAAAGAAGACCCCTTGCTATGCTCATCATTAAGTAGTGTCTAGTAATAGAAGAATGAGTAAAATGTCTGTTGATACAGCAAACTGTTGAGTATTGTAAGAAATGGAGGTTAGTTTAGTTTTTACATAAAGGAAGAAAATATTAATTAATGTAACCTGGCAGCCTCCTGCCTCAGTCTCCCATTCCTGGGTTAAGCAGGAACAAAGGAAACCAGCTTAAGCCAGTCCTATAGCCAGTAAAAAGGATGTACAAGAAAGAGCTAAGTCAATACCACTTCAGCACTAAATTCCATTCCTTATTTGGCAAAGGGGAGCAGTAACTAAATGCTAAATTGTTGGAATGTGATGGGGGAAGCCGTTAATCACAAACTTTTGCATGGGAAAGTTAGATCTTCTTGGATAGGCTGTAACTTCTGAAGTATCCAATCTATGGAGAAACAGAGGAAGGGCTTGCATGCTAGGCTTAGGGGTATAAATTGTGTCATTTTTCTTTGTTTGGGGCACCAGTCATGTTTTCTGGTTGTGCCCCCTTTCTTGCAAGACTGAGAATAAATTATTTTCTTCTCCACTATTGGGTGAGCCTTATTTTCTTCCAGAAGAAGATTTCTTTCTTACAAGTGTGAATTGAACTGAATTATTTTCTGGTGCACTGGGCAAAGCAGGATTGTATGTTCAAACAGACCAAGTTTAGTTCCAGCTCCTTTTAATTCTAGTTAGGTGCTTAAGAAAACTACTGGGCATATTCCCTCATATTCTCCCCCCCAACCTGTAAAATTGGGTTAATCAGACTTTGAGAACAATTTTATAAGAATTAATATAATGGCAAACAATTTCGGCAATATAGTCAGTACTCAATAAATCATAGTTTTTGAGGTCAGTAGTATAAGCAGTAAAGGAAAATATTTTAAATCCTAGCATAACTTGCCAGTCAAATAAAACTAAACAAAATATTCATATGTGCACTCAGAGATTGGAGGAGATAAAGCAGAAAGTGTGCTAATCATTTAGCCAGTTAAAAACTTGGGGGATCATGTGCAATTGGAGGCAAATTGGACATTAGTATGGCAAACAACCGTCTTGATAAATAGGATATGGTGCTGAAATCAATGAAATGGGAATAAATAAAAACAAATGTAAACTGCACAAGCAATTGGTCCATGAGGATGGAGATGTAAACTATAATGAATGGTAAATGGAGTATAAGTCATATAAAATCTTGGTGCCATATAAAATCTCAGATACCACTTTGGGGTATATTAATAGGGACAGCATAGATGAAATGGGAGAGAAATATTTTGATCTACCAGCACTCTTTAGGCCTCAATTGGATAACTATGTTCAGTATTTGTTTACCAGTTGAAAGAAAATCATAAATAATTTGGAAAAAATTCAGAGGAAGACAAGAAAAATGTTGAAAGAGTTGGGAAACAGTGAGTTCTATAAGGAAATATTAAGAAATTAGACATGTTCAGGCTGGAGAAAAAATAACAGAGAAGCAGAATAATACAGGTAGGAAAAAGATACTATAAAATGAGAGAAGGAATCTATTTCTATCAGTCACTCCCAGTTGATTAAGTTGGGCTTGGGCTGAGTAGAGAAGACTTAGATTAAATATTGAAGACAATTTTGCAAGTAAAGAGCAGTTTAACATGGAACCAAATACCTTCAGCGATTGTGAAAACATAGTCATTAAATAATTCTAAAGTATCGCGCTTGGAATTGTTCTTTTGTCATCTTGACACACTGGATAGGTAATGACTTAGCTTATCGCTAACCCAAGTTATCATTTTGTACCAATCACAACTCTACAAATATGCTTATATTTCATGCCTCTACTGGCATAATTATAGACATGATCATAATCAATCTGCTTTAAGGAAGGGTTTTCTTTATTGGTTATTTTATCTTAATTTAGTTGGTGAAAGTTTTTTCCTTTTTCAGTATTATTCTATTCATTTATTCTTTTTCTTACTGTTATTTTCACTAGATTTGGTTCGTTTCTTTATGTCATCAAAAGTGATATAAAACTGTAATGGTATTAAGCTACCTGAATCTGTTTTCTGAGTTAAAAATTTTATGACAAGACGTGCTGTATTTTTATAACTTCCTGGTTGGGCAAGCTTCAGAAAACTAATATAAGTAAAGTAATCATTAGGGACAGACAATTGGCTTCCAGATGTAAGACAATCAATCTTTTGGTATTGGTATTTGTTATACTTAGGGTTGATGTAGAAATAAATATGTCCATTTACTACGAACTTAGACATTATTTAATGAATTTGAGATTCAGGTGTTTGGTAGATTGAATAATGTACCCCAATGGGGACATATTCTCACTCTTAATCTGAATCCCTCTGGGTGTGAACCCATTTGCAAATAGGACCTCTTTAAGATGTTATTTTAGTTAAGTTATGTGCTAATTGAATGATGGTGGGACTTAGTCCATATTACTGGAGGCCTTAAAAAGAGAAGAAACTTGAAGCTAGAAGCTGGGGAAGGCCATAAAGGAAGAAGTCGGAAGTCAGAGATAACCAGAAGAGCACACAGAAAGAAAGGATATTGCCATGAGAAGAGGGCAGAGAGACAAGCCAAGGAACTTCAAGGACTGCCAGCAGGCAGCACCAGAACTTACAGACTCATGGAGAAAGCATGCTTCATTGGTATCTTGAATTTGGGCATCATCTACCCTCAAAACTGTGAGCCAATACATTCCAGTTAAGCCAAACCTGTTATGTGGTATTTGTGACAGCAGCTCTGGCAAGCTAAGATAGTTATCTTTTCTGTAAAAGGAAGATATTACCTGCAATTGTAAGATAGTTTCCAAGAATAAACAAGAATTATGTGCAGAGGATATATATGGGCAGTGCCTGGCATAGACTATGTATTTAATAAACAACTTATTTCTTTGCTTTCCTTTAACAATATTTTGAGTGTCATGTCCTTGCACAAAACTGTGGATCCCATATAAATTCTGTTTTCACTGGTCCTGCTTTCAAGACCTTTATAATCTGACTCTACCCTTCTTTTTCAGTTGCAGTTCAGTTGCTTCGTGGTTGAATGTGAGTTTTGTTGTCAGTGGAGCAGTTCATATTTGAAATGATTAAAACCTAGAACTATCCAGAGGGTAGGTCATTGAAGGTTGGCCAACAGTGAGGGAGTAGTTAGGCATATGATGGCACATGGGGAAATATGTGAGGCTATTCTAGGATCATTGATTTATGTATTTATTCATTTATGTATTTATTCATTTATTTATTTTATTGCAGTTCTTTTTTTCCCACTACAGTATTTTTACACATTCACATTAAAGGCATTGATTGTAATATTCTAAATTCTCCTTTAATGGGCACTGCAAAGGAGAACAGTGAATAATGCATGTTTCATATTGTAAGCTTTATAAGATTTGGCTAGCCAACTTCTGATCTCTCAATTTGGTATTTGAACTTTGTCTTTCTTATACTCAAATCTGGCTGTCTTGGTGGCCCTCAGCTTCTCAAGCTGCTTACCTTGACTTTTCCCTATTCTTCACCAGGGCCTCTACGAATGGTATCCTGACACTGAACACTCTGCTAACATAGTATGAGGTCAGTGCTGCTTATCCCAAAGGCTATATTTAAATACATGTAAGTCTAATACATTATTTGAGAGCTGAGGCTATGCATTCAAGGCAAGAGAAGAATCTTTAAAGGGGGTAGTGTGAGGGAAGAATAAGGAAAGAAAGGATTAAAAGTCTGATGGAAAACAGACCACCTTCTGCCTGTACTATTTGCAGTAACCTGTTTGCTGGCTACCCTGCTTATATTTCACCTAACTGTAGTCAGTCTTTTGCAAAAGCATCCAGAGCTATCATCTGCTCTTCCATTTAAACCCCTTCAATGGCTTCCCATTTCACTTTAAAACTATCTTAACTCTTGACCATAGCCTAAAAGTCCCTGCATGATCTAATCTATTTATATCCAATCCTTTAAAATCCCTCTCCCCTTTGGTGTCCAGGGTCCATAAACATGAGTTTCCTTTCAATTTTCACATTTTAAATGCTGAGAATGCCTTGCCATTGTCGAGTGTTTAGCTTCTTTGAGAGTTAATAAATAATTCAACCCCCCACCCTAAAAGTCCCAATTCAGGTTATCAGTCCCATCAGTTTCCCCTGACAGCACATCACTTATAAATGTACAGTTAATATAAATGACACAATTTCTTCTGCAGTGGAAAGAAATTTTCACTGGAAATCTACAAACTCAGCTGCAGGTATAAAACATTTACATATCAATCCTGTTAATTATCTGATAATTAGAGCTTCTCTTGGGGAGGATTATACAATTTTTTTTAAAAAAGCAAATATTTGAAAATACCTTCATTTTATTTCATTTTCCCAGTCCATAGATAAACATTTTTATTCTACTATTATTTACTCTAAATAGAAGCCTGCAGTATGAAAAACAAACAAATGAACAAAGAAGAAAACCACCGTGGTAGTCAGATAGTTCCTGGCATATGAGGTGGTGTACTATGGTTAGAGGTGATATGGACATAGTTTACTGTCTAATCCAGCATCTGACAACTAATTTGTAATAAATAATGAGTGCTTGCTAATAAAGAGAATGATGTATATGTGGGCCACCTAAGCTCTAAATGAATGCATGTAGCAGACATTTAATTAAATATCTGAATATCTGTTCATTATGATTTTTGAAAAAGTCTTAAATTGAGCATTAGTTTTACTGAACATAATTGTGGACTTTACTGGAGTTTTCATATGCTAAAATTTTCATTTGATTTTAAGTTCAGCCTAAATATTATTAGGCCTGAAGTTATGTGTCTATTATATGATGATTTTTATCTCCTCGTAAGGGATAATTATTTTTATGAATGTCTTATTCTTTATTCAATATGAGAGTAAATATTACTTTTTTGATCAAAGCACACTGACTTATAGAGAAAGCATGATCCCACTCTGCAATTCACTTCTGACATCAATACTTAGGCCACTGAATCAATACTATCAGTACATGATAGGCGCTTATTGGAAAAATCTCTAGCCATCCTAATTGAACATTTTCTTAGCCCTGTAGTTTGACAAGCACTTGATGAAAAATGCAACATGTAATTCAGGACATTGTATAATGGTCATTTTCACCAAAAACTATAATAGTGGTAGAAATATTAACTTCTATCTGTATGAACTACGTATTTTCCATATTAACTCCATAAGATAAAACTTGAGTTAAGTATTCTCAGAGGTTGAAAATGAGGAAATGGAGTAACAAAGTTGCTAATAATGCTCTCAAATTACAAAGCAAATAACAAAAGATCTGAGATTATATTTTTTTTCAAACTTAAACCATTGTTCCTCTAGATAATTAGTGCCTTACATGCAACAAAAACTTCTATCATTGATAGAAACTATAAGAATGATAGCATCAATGACTTGGCTAATGGGCATACTATTTTTACATAATGTTCTCTTTTTATATATCTGTAGTTTATAATTGAACCAGGACAGTCATTTCTGGGACAAGAGGCTAAATTCTGTACCTTGTACTGCCATGGGAGAGGACATAATTACATTTTTAGTCACATAGTAAACCTATCTTATTCAAAAATAGAATAACATAAAATATAAAATACATAAAAACAAAGCCAATTTATAAAAAGGGATAGAGCTATAGAAACCAATTGATTGGTCATGGAAACTTATCAGTTTAGAACTCCTCAAAAATATGCTTATTCCCTTTTTACTGTTCTAGGTTCATTGCATCTGGGGAAAGAACAATAAAAGTATTTGCATAGGCAGTAGCCAGGAATGAAGGAATAACTGTGGCCAGTAACTGCTATCAACAATCAGTACTCTCGTTTGTCATTTCTGTAGCACTCTGTATTAACAAATTGCTTTACAAACAGTTACAACTTCTTTTTTCCCCAGTAAGAGACCTTAAACATCCTCAGTTCCCTCCTCAATGCACTAGGCATTGGAGGTCCAGTTCTGGCGCCAGTAACTGAGATGGAACAGTGGTGGAGGCCAAGTCAGGATGGGCTCATTGTCCCCAAATTACATTAGGCATTAGGAAGGAAAGGAAAAGTCCTGGGAAGTTGTCATTAAAGCAATGACCTCTAGTGATGCTGACAAAGAAGAAAAGAAGAAAGGGAAGAAGCAGAACAAATAATCAAAAAATGGAAAATGTAGATGCTAAATAGTTTCAAATGAAAGCAATTCAAATGAGAATAAATATCCCATCAAAACTATGTATATAGTGAAGAAATTGAATTGTGTCAGCATATTTTAAAAAGATGAGAAATACATTAGTACAATAAGTCAGATGATACATAATGCTTTTTAAGTAAATATCATTCTGACGGGTGGTTAAAAAGGTACTACTCATTTGTGCCCATGTTATCAGCTTTTCATTGGGGAGATCAGGAGAATCTTTAAAAAAATAATCTGGGCCCTATATTTTGGTCTTGTCTAGGGTAATAAGCTAGCACCACCTTATTAAACCATTACTATAGCTCTCTTTACAATACAATGCTTTAAAATTTCATAAGTATGTTTGAACTTTTTACCATCATTTGGGTATATGTTTTAAGAAAATTCTTATCCTCATATCGATAATAAAGATATAAAATCATATGAAACTGCTTCATTTATAAATGGATAAAACACAATCATATTAGTGGAGTGAAGTTAACCAATCTGACAGGGAGAAAACTTGCCTTCTAGTTCTGCTTGGCCGACGTAGCTCTAGAAACATAGATAAGACACTTAACACTTTAGAGCTTCAGTTTGCCAGCCTTTAAAAAGGATAGACTGACTCTTCTGGCTCTCATATGACTTTCCTCTATGAAACTCTCTCTATACCAGTCATTTACCTGATTGTCTTTAGCTATGAGAAATTTGTTTCTCACATTTAATTTCTATATATGCAAAAGCATAGCATCAAATATTTCTGAATCAATGGTATGAAAGTAATTCTTTTCTCACATCTCTTTCAAACATTCTGATTATATCAAGAGGAATCTCAGTTTGGTTCTAATAAGGCTTTAACACTTCTGTAGACACTTGGTAATTTAGTCTTTAAACACACACACACACACACAAATACAGCATATACCTTAGACTCAGAGCTTTGAACAGAATCTAGGCAGAGAGAATACTGGTTTTACTTTTGGGGTATTTCCAAGTTTCTCTATTTATAACAAGTGATATGAATCTTCAATGTATAGTAGTAATATAATTTTCCACTTAAAATACACATCACAGTTAAGTAAAAAATGTATGCATTTAAAAGACAATTTTATTTAAATAATAGTGCAGATGTATGTGGTTATGGTAAACATTTTGGAAAAAAAAAAGACTAAATTTGAGAATAACATTCTTCAAAACGTGCTGCTGCGTCACTTGTGGCCAAAATGCCCAGCACTTTGAAATCCAGGTCCATGAGCTTAATGTATATATTTTTCAGAATCTGAAGTGCTTTAATTCACTTTGTGAAGTCATTGACTCAGTGTTAAGTAAACTGAATTTCTTAGAGCTCATGAAATTTGTAATCTTATTCTGATGACAATCATTTACATTCTGAAATCTATAACTTTATTTTCAATTGTGACAGTTTTATAACACACGATTGTGGCGCAACTGTCTCTTCCTTATAATTTCACAACCCTTCACTGCCTAGAAAGTTGATGTTTATAAATTACTTTATAATCAATGGGTTCAGCAAGATATGGGGGAACTACATAAATTAATATACCAATAGTAAGTAAACTTCCAAGAGCTTCATTATTTTAATTTTAATAGTCACCTTTTTAAAGAAATTGACAGGTTTTAAAGGTATTATATTTATCACAGTTAAATAACAGCTAAAGTCAATTGTTTTCTTTGTTCTTTTTCTACCTTAACTCGTCATTGAAAATCTTTATGGCCAGAGTAAAATTGAATATGACTGCAGTATTTGTTCAACTATTTACTCATTATTCAAATACAGGGGTGACCAAAAAAGAGTGCTTACAGTGCATTAAAGGAACTAATAGCAAGCAATAAAAATAGTGTGCTAGCTAAAGCAAAGTTAATAATAAGGGAGTGAGGTATATGGAAACACTGTATTTTTCACATGATTTTTTTGGTAAATAAAACTTCTTCAATTAAAAACATTAAATTTAAAAAAAAAATAGTGCACTAGGTGCTTTAGAGTGCCTAAGAGGGATATCCAAATTCATCCATTAATTACTAGTTTCCAAAATATTCTTGATAAACATACTTTTCATGCTAGGTCAGAATGAGAAGCTTGCAAAAATTTAATGAATTGGATACAACAAGGGCGAAATATAACTTTTGTGGTGAAACCTGATAGGACCATCCTCTAAATTGTAGGATGGGAGGGGAGGTTGTATGGCTATAGAAAGTTGTCTTATTATTTTGCTTTTGGAGTTTATACAGTAAGGAGTTTCTGCATGTATCTTATTTAATCCTCTAAGGGCCCTGTGGAGGAGTTATCACCCCATTTCCCATTTCCCATTTTACAATGAAACAAAGTTCAGTGAAACTAAGCAACTTGGCCACTGTTATATATGTAAACAATAGTGGACAAGAATCTACATCATTCCACTATATCAACACTGACTCTGTAGTATGGAATGCCAGACTGGATTATTGAGCTGATTTTTCCTTTATCTTTTATAAACAATGAAACATGTCTGGAAAAGATGAAGCCATGTTCCTGGGTGCTAGAGAACATTTACATATTTAGATATGTTCATGGTAATTGGGAGGCGTTCCCTGACCTGCTAACTCAATAACTGAATAGAAACAAGGCCTTGAAGAGATCACTGGAGGGATGAGTTCTAGTTTGCTGCATTGTAACCTCTTTGTAGAACACTTAGATACAATCATTGCTTTTGACTTTTACAGGACTTCTATTAACTTGCTAGAAAAAGGAAAGGGAAACTGAATGGTGTGTGATTGTCAGTATTTTCTGTAGAAGAATGATTGAAGACCTACCTTCCACAAGTAGCACATAGAGGCGTGAATGGTTATGGATGATTCCAGGACATTTGCAAAAGGAGACCAGCCCAAAACAGGACAATGTTCTGAAATCTCTGGAACATTTGTACATATCCAGAGCTATTAATTTCATTAGCCTTTTCTCTTTCTGGGTATATATTGGCCACAAAATAGCGAAATATTTAAAAGACTAAGTTTCTACTTCAAAGGCAGTAAGGAAATGGAGCTTTCTGTACTTTTTAGAGGAATTTTGTAATTTTGTACCTTTTCTTACCTTTACCCAATTAGATTCCTTTGTAAGTTCCACCTAGCAGAACAAGGCACAGCACATGTAATTTGATAAGCAACAGGTCAAGGGGCAAGAGGTGACTATACTATCACTGTGGGAGATCACCTTGGGTACAGGATCCAGCAGTCATGGCTGCCTCTTCTCTGGGAGGCGTGCACGCTATTTTGTCACAGCCCAGAACCCTTGGGTATTTCTCCTTTCTAATGTGGCCTTAATACAACCTCCTCTTTTTCAGTGTGTATCAAGTAGCTCTAGCCCTAGCATTCTTCCAATGCAATCTTGTGTTCTCTGAAGAAAAAATGCCCAAAGCAATTTTCGCCCCATCCACAGACTGGTAATCATTTTATTTTTCTGATTATGTTTCGTTCTCTTCCAGCCCTTTGGTAAATTTCGCAGGGACCCTTTATTCTCATTCTCTCTTTTTTTCTGTCTCTCTGTGTCTCTATGCTAAGTGCCAGCTGTCATTGCTTGGCAGATAATTACCATTTTACATACAGTATTTAGGGAAATGACATCAGTTTCTGAATGTACGGCTGTCACGGCTTATTCACGGGGCTTTCCTCTGCTAAGCACCTTCTCTCTGTGCCGGCTGGGTGGAAGCAGTGGGGAGTAAGGGGAGGGGAGGAGGGAAGACCTTTGGGCTCCAAGCTTTTGGAAAACAATTGCCTCCCATTTGTCACTGTTAGTCTGACAACTCTCATTTCGCTCCTCTTGAGTTCCCCCTGCCATATTCTGCTTTTTGTGCATAAATAAATGGTTGCTTACATGTATTCAATGGACAAGCTCCCCCATTTGCAGTTTTTACGCTTTGAACAAAGGTAGAAAGGCAAAAGATACTGGTTTTTGTCCTGGAAGATAGTACCTGTTGAGTGATGCAGGACCTTATTTCTCTCTTTTGATGTTCTTGATTGTTCTGTGGGGTGAAAAAACATTCTAAAATGCTATGAGGCCTAAAGCATATTAATTTAAATTTCTCACTTCAGTTCAACAATCTGCCTCTTTGCAATATTGGATTAAAGATCATAAGTGTATCTTTATGGAAAGTAGATAGAAATAGTCTATAAATGGTGAGAAACACACTCAGTTCGGGGATCAACTGGACATCACGAAAAGAGCACTAGGTTTTGAGCTAAGTAATCTGCATCCTATTCTGGGCTCTTTTCCGAGTTAATAAAAGAAAGTCATTTGACCTTAAACAGTCCTCAATTTCCCACTGTGTAAAATATTTAATAATAGTAATCATCATCATCATAATGTTAGCAAACTTCCTATGTGCCAGGCACTGTTTCAAGTGTTTTTTTAAATTTAATATGTGTTAATTATTTAACCTCTCATTTGCCTTCTGGATGTATACTATTATCCATATTTATAAATGAGGAAACCGAGGCACAGAGAGGTTTAGTTACTTGTCTAGAGTCACATAGTTACTAAATAGCAGATCTGGGCAATTAGAACTTTCATAGTCTGAGTCTAGAGTCCAGGCTCTTGACCACTACAGGAGATGACTAGCTCCATGTTTCAACAAGCATAAGGGAAGTGGATAGTATAAGAGATCTTACATACTAACTATCTGAGGAGTCTTTCAAATTATGCAGCACCCTGCTGCTCCCACCTTGTGCCTCTGGGATCAATGGCTGGTAGTCTTCCCAAAGTTCCGGATCACTGTATAACTGTGGGGAGGACTGTATAATTTGGAAAAATTTTCTCCTGTAAGATTGATAAATATAATACTAGAGGACTCCTAGACCTTCCAAGGTCTAAGAAACAGAATTCCATGGTGGCAGCAAATTGAGTTGGATAGCTATCACTTGGTAGAGGTAAATGACAATTTGAATTGAATCAGAGGAGCAATCAGAATGAACAAGTATATTGAGTTCAAGCTTGTGACAAGCTATTTGATACCTTTTTACAGTACGAAATATAAGCGGTTTCTAACTCACTAATTGCTTTTTTATCTACAAGGATCTTGTAAATAAGAGCCATCTCTTAATTCATAAAGCTGCAGCCCTGGTGGCCTGGTTCCTTCTCATCACAACTGATGATGCCCTTTCATTGTGGTTCCACTGGAATTCTACACTTGCTCTCTTCTCTCCTACATGCCCTTTCTTCCCTTCCCCTTTCTCCTTTCTTCACTGCTACTTAAGGGTTGCCAGGATTGCACCAAGGGCAGAAACAGAAACTGAAAATTAATTTTATGTGGAATAAATATAATACAATTCACTTTACAATGTATGCTTGCATTCACACTATGACTTGCTGAGGTGATGGTAGGGGAGGAAATGTGGTTCTGCAGGTAGAACTGCAACCACAAGGAAGCCTATGGATAAAACATAGACCTGGATATGAGTCAGGCCTCAGTTCAAATGCTGACCCTGCTAACTATAGCTCAGATGGCCTTGAGTATATTCTCTGACCTTAACTTTTCTCATATGTAATAGGAAAATAATAATACTTCTCTTGAATTCTATGATGAGAAGAAGATATGTCAAACATATGTTAGCGTTCAATGGATAGTAACCAATATTATCAATCATGCTCTAATAAAATTATTTATATGGGAAAATACAGAGGCACATTCCAAATAAACAACTTCCATGCAGGGTGCCTGTAATTATACTTTTACAAATTGGGGGTTATTCATGCTTTATTGAAAAGTATTCTCTTTTATTCAGTTTTCTATTCATGAGTTACTGATAAATAAAGCAAATGCTTACTTCCTGTTGTAGCAACTGAACTAAAGGTTATAATTTGGAATTTGCATACATCCTGTATAAAACTACTGACATTTGACATCCTGGTGGAGCTTTGGTGAAACAACCATACCAAGCATATATACACAGTACCCTCAAGACTGTCCCAAATGCTGCCATTTCTGACTTATCTTAATGGGACCTTTCCTTTTTCCTCATCTAAAGTCCTCATTTAGTATCACTTTTCTATTAGACCCCAGAAGTGGAAGAAATGATTCTGCAATAAGCAAATAAACACTGTTAAAATATGTTTTGGCACCTAGGACCTAGATAGCTAGAGATAGCCCCAAAATGGGCTTTTCTAGTCTTTTCCTATTAATACTAGGTGTGGGTTTATCAGCTTAGCGAGTTGTATAGAGGAGTTGAAATATGAGACCATAGGAAAAATGGGAATTGGTCATCAAAAGAAAAAAAAAGCCATTAGCACAGAAGACAAAGTGCCTCCCTCCCTCTTCTACCTGGGGTATTGGGGTAATAAGACTGGGAGCCTAAATCTAGTGCTTTAGGCATTCTTTACCCACTGAGTCAAATATCCTGTTTATAACTTTTCATATTATTAATATATGAATCAATAAAAAAGGTCATAAGTTATGCTGGCTAAAAAATTCCCTCTGATAAAATAGGGCATTCATATTCTGAAGAAACATTTCATTGGGTGGATAGATTTTTTACATTAATGCTATGGCTATAGGGGGAAAATGAGATATAAAAATAAAGTTATCATTTATTTATATTCCACCTTCTTTCAGAGAAGATTTAGGGTAGAAGCTAATTATCTGATTATGCAAGCAAAAACTATTAAAAAAAGTAAATATCTATGTTTTATGAAAAGAAGACTGAATATATATATATATATAAGACTTAAACTGTTAGGTTTGCATTGTATAGACTTAAATTTAACAAAGCAAAATGGAAGAAGAGGAACTAATGCTAATGAGATGATCAGATATATTCTTTATATAAAGTTGACCAAAGACAGGTCATGATATATTACAATGATAGGGTGAGGAAATTTTAGTGAGGAAGTAAACTCCACTCCTTCCTTTCCTCTTAAGCCTTATCACATGTCCTAACACTCTAGATCTGGACTGCTGGATACAGCAGCCATTCACCACATGTGACCACTGAGATGTGCTGTAAGTGTAAAACACAAACTGGCTTTCTAAGATCTCATATGAACTTAGTATGCCGATTTGTAATTACTCTCTGCTTTGTTCAGTGCAAGAGCCTATGCTCAAATTTGCCCACCCACCTACCTTCTACCTGTTCCACATTTTAAAACAATAAAGACAGCAGGAATCTAATTTACTGAGAGGCTTTATGGTTGAGGAAAGCACATCAAAGTGGTCTTCTATTCGCCCCCAAACCCCATTCTCTAAACTGGGCCTCAACTTATTGCTACGGCAACACAAGGCCTAGAAACTTGATGAGTACACCCTACTTTGAGAAACCTATTTAAAAAAAAACAATATTTCTGTATTGTGCCAGAATCCAATTCATTTTTTAAGGCTGATGCCATTTAGAAAAGATGTATCAAAATTATATTAAATCTCTCTCTCTATATATATATATATTTCCACCCCTTCCCCCCCCCCCCCAAACCTTTAGGAAACAAGACCCTAGATCCAGAAAGGAGTAGGAAAGGAACTGCTGTATTAGAGAGATACCTGCAGAGCTGTCAATCTACAAGTGTTTGGCAGTAGGAAATTTCCTTGGGAAAGTGAAAATCTCTGAGCGATTTAAAGATCCTATTGAAATTCACACTGCGATTTGCCATCCCTACAGAGGCCCCTTATGCTGAGACATTGAATGCACACAAGTCTCCCTAACTGGGCCAGCACTGACAGCCTTGGCACCACTCCTCATCGTCCAGCCACCTCTCCTGTCAGCTGCTGAGCCTGCGGGACCCTCGAAGGCCCCGGGGAGAGGCAGGCTGGTTTTCTCAGGGCCTTGCGAACTCCTGGCTGGGCTCCCAGCCAAGACATCGATTCAGTCAGATTCTCTCTGTGCTAAAAAACAAAACAAAAATAAAATGAAAAACCCACCATGATTGGAAATTCACTTCAGAATTTAAAATCTATTACCACGTCCATTTGGGTTCTTTGCACACCTGAAGCTCCCCTCCCTTAATCGCTTTTCCAGTATTCAAGTACCACTGGTGAAGGGCCCAGCAAGGTTGCTCTTTCCCGCTAATGCCACCTGAGAGTGCCATGCTTTTATTGCTTTCCTCATCAACTCTTTCTATTTTCAGCTCTCATCTGATTCTCTACACAGCACCTCTGCTGCAATGTTTCATCTCCCATCGGCCTTGACATATGTCTTTATATTCCCCCTATCTCATTGTTCAAAATTTATGTGGAAAGCAGTAGATTGGAAGCCCAGAGATCTGGGTTCTATTCCTGGACTTTCTGCATTCTCTATCTATGACCTTGAAAAGGAGTGTTTTGTTCTTCTCTCCCTCTGTCCAGGATTTGATAATGATTAATGCCATATAATTGATCAAATCTGGTATGATAGTGAAATTTTGCAGTGCAAGGGTCTTTACAGAGAGCTCTTAGCTAAGGACCAAGAGATCTGATTAGTCTTGCTAGCCCCAAAGTCTAATTTCAGATATGAGGCAAAAATGGAGAATGCAGTTTCAGCAGGGGTCGTAGAATGAATATACAAGCTTCAAAAATCAAGATTAGATATAAAGCAGAATTGTAAATAAAAAATATTTATCTCTCTATAATCTATGCATCTACATATTTTATATAGCATTGGCTTAGGATTTTATATATGCACAATCTCATTTTTAATGTTTCAATAGCTATTATTAGAAAGACACTCTTTAAAAGACAGTCATATTTCAAAGTCTCTCACCTGCCTGGCCAGAGTTCTTTCACTGAAGCTGAAGACTGGCAAGCGTAATAATCCATGATCCCAGGGAAAGGCAGCTGTGGCAAACATCAGGGCTTTGTAGATCATTAGTCACTTAGTGAGAGATTCCATGCAAACCTCCAAGCCAGTCTCCATTACAGATTTCTAAGCAACCTCTATAGTGAGATATCAGAAATGACATCCCTGGGGACAGGCATGTCTTATAGGTTATAGATTATGTCAAGATGTCTGTAGCCTACCTAACAGTTGCTACAGGGATTGCCAGCTACGTACCTCCATAAGAATAAATTACTAACACTTTAGAGGCTTAATATTTTTATTTCCCTGTCATTCTTACTGGAGGGAAAGCAACATCTTGCTCAGTACAAATGGTTCTGTGGAAACTCTCTCTCTTTTGAAATCATTTAAAAGTATAGAACTTAAGTTTGTATGGATGACAGATCTAATTATTTCCTTTTGCTCTGCGATTGTTGGAGCATCTCTTTTATGAAATAGATATGGATCAGAAAAGTTGTCTGTTAAGTGAGTTTTGTCAATTCTGTATAAGAAATATTATTTTTCCCATTATGTACCATTTAAATTAAGCTTAATTCAGCAAACATTTTTTTCTGAGGGTCTATTATATGTCCATCACTGTGTGGAGTGTATGGGCTTTGGATATGAATAAGATGCAGCTGTTGCCTTCAAGAAGCTAGCAATCTAGCTAGAGAATCAGACCTCTCAAAATTAGTTCTGGTAGAATGTAAGGCATGCTGTAATGGCTGTATGAAAATATATTATGGAGGCAAAAGGAAGAGAGTAATTAATTCTACCCGGATGGGTCAGGGAAACCTTCACAGAAATGAAGTCAGAGCTGGGCTTTTAAGGATGTATAAGAATTTTCCAAGAGAGAAGAGTAGGAGGAAGGTAGTTAAGGCAAAAAGAACACAGGATAGGTAGAAGGCACAGAGAGCAGTTGCAGGGGTTGTTCGTGGAGCCGCACATAGTCTGCTGTGCCTGCCCTGAAGATGGAGGATTAGCAGGGCAGGGAGAAGACAGGGAATGGCCATATTTGACTCTCCTTGTCTATGTCCTCTCTGATGGCAGACAAATGAATCTTTTAAGACAGGCTATGCCATATTTGATTGCTTTCACAAATGTGACCTCGATGGCATATGGAGAATGGACTGGATGAGGGAAGAGATTGAAATCAAAGAAACTAATTTGTGGAGGTGATGAAGATCGAAACTAAGGGAGTGGCAGAGGGGGTTAACATGGGAAATAGAAATGTAAAAGACATTTTAGAAGTAGTGAAAAGAGGACTGAGTGACTGATGCAATGGTGAGTAAAAGAGGGGTAGATTAGAAAGATTTCTCCAAGATTTCCTGGCTTGGAAGACAGCATAAATGAAGAGGTCTTTAACAGAAATTTAGAATGGGAGGAGGGGGATATTCTGAGAGGGAAGATATTTAATTTAGCTGTAGATTTATGTAGTTTAGATGTTTGTGAAACAACCAAGTAAGAGGTCAAGTAGGAAGGTATAGAATTCAGAAGAAGACAGGGTCCAGAGGCAGACTTTGAAATGATCAACATATAGGTGGAAGTTACCATTATGGGAGCAAATGGTATTACTAAGGAAGACCTTATAAGGTAAAAAGAGGAAACGGCTCCCAGAACTCTGGTAGATTCTACTATTTGAGGGGAAGGTAGAGGAAGAGATGGAGAATATGATAGCAAAGGAGGAGTTAAAAAATATAGAAGGAAAGCTCAGAAAATATAATATGTAATCAATGAAGCTGGTTAAAGAGAGCATGCCATAAGCCTAGAATGCACAATGAAGTGGAGTTTGTTTTTGTTACATCAACTTAGATTACCAAGGCAGTGCCAATTCAGGGGAAGTTGATGGCTCAGAGACAGGCAGACCTGAATTCCATTCTTCAATCTATCACTTGTTCCCTGTGGGACCTTGGGAAATGACTTAACCTCCATGAACCCCAGTTTTCTCATCTGTATAGAACCATTTGTCATGGAGGGGAACTGAAAAATAATGTATATAGGACACCAAGGAAAAGGTGACATACCGAGTAGGCAGTTGGCAAATGATAGCTCCTCCTAATGCTAAGCAAAAAGCAGAGGTTGTGGAGAAAAGACTGGGTCTGAGCACAGTGGCCAGAATCCTGGTAGGGGAGAGGTAAACCCTAAGGCTTCAGGAAAAGGTAGTGGCAGTGAGCTTATAAAGGCTGGTGCTTCCGCTAATAGCTCCACAGGGTACCCCTGAGTTAGGATGTAGCCTAGAGGCTCAGATATGTGCTGACTGTGTGAACCTGGGGTCTGGAAATGCATGACCTTGTCACCAGCTGCAGAAGTTGTCAAAATGCCACAAGACAGCAGGTATGATTGAAACACCTACTGAGCACACAGTCCTGGGCTAGATTCTGAGGGATACAGAGAAGTTAAGGTAGGACCCTACCCCTGAAGATCATAGAGGCTAGCAGGAGAAGATGCACATGTAGACACCAATGAGGTGGTCATACCAGGCTCAGACGGCTAGATTTATAGGGAATTAGGAAAGAGGCAGATGTGGGTAACAGATAACAGAGAGGAGGTAGATCACAGGTAGACTTGAGGAAGCAGTTTTCTAAAAGTTCGGAAGAGAAGGTAAATTGAAAGACCTAATGGGAGAGTCTACAGTCCATATTCTAACTCCACAATCACAGATATTCCCAGTGAACTAGAAAGCAGAAAATGGAAACATCAAAAAAAAAAAAAAGCAAGATGGTGGGTTTCCCTGTCAAAGCTGCTACCTCCTGTTTACCCTGGCATTGCCTAGCTTTCCCTGATACGAAGGTCAACTGTCTAGTGCGCTGCCTCTCTACTGCCTGTATCTGTCTTCATCATTTCAGACTTTATCTACTTCTTTTAATGACTGCTCCTTCCTTTTCAGTTCAAAGAAATTTACAAAAGAAAAAGAAAAAAGAATTAGAAAAAAAGAACATTGAAGCTCAAGAGAAGAGTCTAGTGAGGAGCCGGTGGCAGCGATGCTGCAGCACCAGAGGCTCAGAGATGAGGTGGCTGTGAAGTAGGCCTGAGTGGGCACAGCTGATTAGTGGCTCCAAAGCACTCCCCAGCCCTTGGGGAACAAAAGGGATATTCACACAAGAGGGGAACTTTGCCCACCTAGCACGGGGTGCTCAGGTTGCTGGAAAGCAGATGCCAGGCCTCAGCGTTTTATGAGGGTAAATTTTATTTCCCTTCCTATGACATGAGTATCTGAGGGGCACATATCCATCATTTTTGAGCACCTCTATGGATTAGCACATGCAAGTACCTGCCAAGTAATAAAAACAAGGAGGTGGAACAAACACTGGCCTGAATCCTAGCTTATACAACATGCTAGCTTTTCATGACCTAGGATAAATTAGTCCCCCTCTCTAGCCTCAGTTTCCTCATCAATTTTTTTTTTAATTTAAAACTTTCCCCTGGGGTTTAAGTGAGGATTCTCTTAGATAAATGTTTTTGATGGTGCCTAGCACAGAACCTGACATAAGGTAGTACCTGATAAATATTGATTGATTCTAAATCTAAAATCACTTTTCCAAGACTTTGCTGTTTTGGCATTACTTCTGGCTTACAGGTCCATCTAACTGCCAAGGAATCCCAAATTTCAATCCCCAGGCTAGACTTCTCTATGAAAGCTAGATTCAAATATTTTACTCCTTGCCTAGTATTTCTGGTGATACTGTCTAATAAATACCTCAAATTTAAAATATTAAAAATGGACAGAGGTAACACTTATGCACATCTCAGCAGGATCTCATAGACTGCCAAAGTAGATACTACCCCAAATGGTGGGGCTCCTGAGGGCTCTGGAGAAACCCAGTTCCTACAGTCATGACAGATAGCTCTGGAGTTACCTTGCCAGTGGGCCCTACTTTGGAGTTTGTGCACCTGAGAGCAGCAGAGTTGGGCTCGCTTATGGCTTCCCTACACATGGTTCATCTGTCCCTTCTATTTAAACCTATACTTGGTGCTGGAGTTTGTAGATGTATGTCCAAGAGATTGGAATCTTTGGGCTGTCCATGTGCCAGCTGGGCCCTGAGCCTCAAAAGAGTTGCAACACATACTCTCCAGTTCATTGAATTCATCTAGAATAACTAAAAAGATGAGGATTGACAACCACCTACCAAGGAAATGAGAGAGCCCAGAACTGCAAGCAAGAGTCCCATCCATTGGCTGTATGGGAGCAAAGCCTCCTCTCAATTAGAGGTAGAGTAAACATCATCATCCTAGAATCCTCAGGACTGGGGAATGAACTATGGACTAGAGTAGACTTACTGATATTCTACTATAGACTTATTATGATTTTAGCAATAGAAGAAACTACAATACTGATGTAGAGCCAGTGGCTACTGGAGGCTCTGTGGGCAAGGAGAGGGAAAAACAGTTCTTATATGGGGGCTCTTTAGAGACTTGGGAATCGTCCTAAATGACATTGCAACAAGAGATATAGGCCATTTTATATCTTTCCATAACATACAGAATTGTGTGGGAGAGAGTGTAAACTACAACATGAACCATGGTCCATGCTCAGTGGCAATGCCCCAAAACGCATTTATCAATTACAATGAATGTGTCACACTAATGAAGGATGTTGCTTATGTGGGAGGATGTGGGAGGTGTGGGGAGTGGGCATATGGGAATCACTATATTTTCTGTGTAACATTTATGTAATCTAAGTATCTTTTAAAAAATATAAAATACATGTTCTTTTAAAATATTAAAAACAGAATTCCTAAAGAAAAACCCAAACTCCTGATCTTACCCCCACCCAACTTCTCTTTCCTGCATCTCAACTCATTTGATGGCTTAAATAAGGTTGAATAAGCCGAAAATTTCAGAATGATCTGCCCCCTCTCTTTTCCTCATACCCCACATATGAGAGACAGTATAGCCTGTCTTCAAAGTATATCCAGAATTTGACCACCTCTCACTACTTTTGCTCTTTATCTAAACAACTAACACACTTGTGTTTAGTACTGCAAGGACTTCCTAACAAGTTTCCCTGCTTTTACTCTCAGCTGCCTATAGTTTATTCTTAACACAGTAGCCACAGTGTTTCAATTAAAGAGGCCAGATCATGGCATTCCTCTATATAAAACCAAACAATGCCTAACCCTCTCCCTGAGAGTCAAAGTCAAAGTCATAATAGTAACCCAAGAAGCTCACATAACCTGGCCATGCATTAACTACTAACTTTCTGACTTCCTCCCCTGCAACTCTCCTCTCTCCCTCTCTTCAGCCTCCTTGGACTCCCTGCTAGTTCTAAAACTTGCTGTGCTTCCCTCTTAGGGCCTTTGTCTAACAATTCTCTCTGGCTGGAATAATCATCCATATCTGTTTGACTCACTCTCTCTCTTCCTTCAAATCTTCTTTGAAATTCCAGCTTCACGTAAAAGCCTACCCTGGCATACCTAATACTAGATCTTCCTCTCTTTTGTCCCATATTACTTAGGCCCTTTACTCTACTTTCTCTTTTTCTTATCTTTTAAAAAAAATCTCTTCCTCCCTCTCTCCCTCCCTCCCTCCTCCTTTCTCCTGTCTTTTGTTAATTTTGGTGTCACTTATCACTTCTTATATTTGACTCTCTTTACCTGCTAGAATGTAGTCTCCAGATGGCTGGGATCTTTGTTTTGCTCACAAATGTATCCCAAGGAGCTACAGAATGCCAGGCATTTTTGACTGGCACAGTTTAAGAACATAATAAATATTTTGTGAATAAAGGGCTTTTTACTCAGCTCTATAATTGTGAATATTAAGAAAGGGCTGGAAAACCATTAGGTCAGACGAGAAGAGCCCTTATTCACAGAAATAAAGACCAGATGGGTTAAGTGGAAGGATGATTAGCTGTCATTTTCATCCAGAATATGAATTAATCATCTTAAATTCTAATCCAAACTCATAAATGTGTGTTCTGATTTTTTTTTTTTAAGTTAAGAGCAAGAATGAATGATAAGAGAAGTGGAAGGAAACCTAAGGTAGTTATAGGGTTTCATGAGAAGACCTGAGGACTCTATAGAAGCTCAACATAACTCTAATCAAAGGCATGAAGGCTATGAAAAGGATCACTGAATTTGGCTCCTGTGGAGTTATCCTTGATGTGAAAGAATGCAATCTTAAAAGGAGAAGTGAAGAGCATTCGAGTATGTCTGAAAACAGACGAATTACCCCTAAATTGTTTTCCTAGAGTTTGGTGAAGGGTCTAGCAGAAATGAGATGGCTCTTTCAGCATATACTAAATGAGCTGGACCACCAGCATGGTCATAAACAATGTTCTGCATAAATGCCTACAGTTTTTAGCTTCTACGCTTTGCTTCCTACCCTCAATTCCAGTGCACTTTATCTCTGTTTTCATTCTCTCCTCTGTATTTGTTGATATTTATGGTTCAGCCTATGTGTCAATTCCACCCACCAGGCCTCCCTCTACCCCACCCTCAACACTTATACTTAGCCCAGACACCCAAGATTTCAACCCTTTTCCAGTGCTCTAGACTCTGCACGGGGGAGAGTTCAGTCAAGTGTGAGTTAAGGGCATAATTTGTTTTAATCTTTTGAGATAAGTATAACCTGCAGGTTTTACAGAAAGAAAGTGGCTGACAGAACTGGAAAGGCTGAAAATGCAAGAGGGAAAGGAAAGTTATGATAGAAGAAGGTAATGGAGGAAACTGGAGGATGGAAATGGCGATTCAGGTGGCAACTGGACGTGATTCCCAGGCCATAAATTCAGTGCATTTTAGCATCTGTGAACTTGAACTACAGCTGGAAGGGCAGTGTATAAAGACCCCTTGACCAAATCTTTAGGGTCCCTCCAGCCACCAGGCAGCTCTTTTAGCACCATATACCTACTGTTTTGACTCTGCTCCTCTTTCACTCCCCCTCCTTTTTCCTAATTCCTGATTCAAGCTTGTGTAGCTGTGGTTCAGCTTGTTCCTCTAATTGGAATCAGGAGGTTACCAGTGTCCCAGGTTCAGTAACACACAGGCTTTCTGCAGTTTCTGTTTGCCATACCATTAGTAGCAGCTTCAAGCTGAGCTGAAGGCATTCTAAAGAGTAATTGTTTCTCTTCTAGAAATATTTTAAACGTGGGCAGAGGTGTGATGATGATATCTTTTTCCCTACCCCCAAACCAAAGACATTCACATAAATTGAGCTTCAGAAAAAGAAAACTAAACAAAGAACAACTTCCCTATGCAGCTACTACAGGGCCATTTTATTGCTGGGACATTCTTTAAAGCCTCCTGTTATGATGAAATATAGCCATTGCAAGTTGAGAATCTTAGTGACCATTCTTCTACCTTCATTAACTGATTGTTGCTGCCAATATAATTCTGTTCTGGACACACTTCTACAAAATACACTTGCGCTTCCTTCCCCTCTCTTCTCAATGAGCACTTCCAGTAAATGCCATAATTAAAATGCACAATTTAGCTTCATCAGAAATCATCACATCGCAAGATTCAAATTCAAGGGTGCCATCCGCTTTGAGAATTAAAAATAGTTTCCTTAATGGTATGCATATTCTATCATTTATATTTTTGGTGTGAATTATAGTTTATACCAAAATATAAACCTCACTGCACCATAATCAACCTGTGAATGGTATTGACTTTTCTTTGAATGCCCATGATATTTTGTATATGTTAAGTGTCCAAATTGTTTGGAATATGATTGTTCGTTTCACCCACTGTTATATCCAGAGGAATATCGATGTCTCATTGCAGACCTCTCAAGTCCTCAGCCATCCCATTGCTAAATTCATTTTTTGTACTTCCCACTTGAAGTCTAGTAATGCTGGGTACCCAACTACCTATCTTTTCCCCTGCATTGCTTTGCTTAAATGGGTGCAGAAGTCTTCCTAATGTCATTGACAAAGGTGCTGCATATGACTAAGTTCTTCATTAGCTAAATGCTATTGGACATTTTGTTGCTATCTCTTGAGAGGCAATGCCACTGCCATGAAAGCTCAATACAAAATTGAATCAATACAAACCCTCTGCATTTGCTGAATTTGTAGTGCCAGTTGTGTATTTGTGATAATAAAGATACTCAGATCTTGGAAATGCTTTCGACTCTTGATTTTGTGCTAATAGTTGTGAGGTGGATGATTACTGGCAGAGACTCGTTTTTCATCTTTTCTGTGAAAATAAAATAGGAGAAGGAGGATTTTATGTAGATAAGCTATAGAATAAATGCAGGAACTATCAGAGGCAATTAAAGCAGCAGGTTATGTACAAGGTGGACCAAAGTAAACAGTGGGAAGTGGATATAGATTCTGCAGCAATAACCATGGAACTAAAGGTTGAGCCTACATATTTCAGATATGGTGTTTCTGGATGGTCAAGAAGAATTTCCTCTCTTGAAATGACCCAAACATATCAAATACATATATAGAAAATATAAAGGGCCGGGCAAAAATATTTCTCACATTTTATTAATTGAGGAGTGCTAATTTGAAATTTGTGACCAGAGCATTTAAAAATGTATTTGAAAAACTTAATGTTGTAAACAAAATTATCAGGGGACCTTTCATTATCTACTTAAGATCACATTTTTAAAGGATTTTAGCATATTCATAAAATGAAAATTTAACTCCTGATTATAAATGAGTCTTTCCTATACAATAAACCAAGCTCAAGCAGTATCTCTGATTTGGAAGCACTTTGGAAGTCATTAGTTTGAATTATTATGAGTTCTTACAGACCCAAACTGCTCTTCTTTTTAAGTACATATCTAATTTAGACATTAACTGATTTTGATCGGCTTCCCCTCCTGAGGCCAAATTCATCATTCTTAACATTTTTTTTTCACTATCATCAACAACTTAATTATCAATTAATATTTGTCAATTCTACTAATATCCATGTCATTGCTCATTTATTTAGCAAAGAGAACTTGACATGGCTTATCACATTTAAAACCGATTTCAGTGTTTCAGATACTAATTAAAGGCTCTTAAGTGGTATTGAATATTGAATCTTTCTATTTTTTCTACACGGTTTTCTTGGAACAAGCTGCATTTATGTCTTATTCCTAATCCTCTTTTGTTCACGTAAAAATAAGATTTTAATCTTTAAAACATGTATGCATCTATATATTTAGTTATACAGGGGTTCCTATTTTCTTACACACATACCACATACACATCCATATATATACACTATTTCTAGAGCTCTTTTTGCCAGATATTTAAATTTAAAATGTAATTTTACTGCACAGAACTATTTATAATAGCCAAGACCTGTAATGTACCCAAATGACAATGGCAGAATAGATAAGTAAATTGGGTTATCTTCACACAATAGAATACTATGTAGTAATGAGAATTTTAAAAAATCTATAACTACATGCAATAATATGAAATGAATAAGCCTCACAAAATCACATTAAGCAAACAATGCCAGATTCCCTTTATTTTAAGTGCAAAAAATACAAAATTAATCTATGCTGATAGAAATCAGGAAAGAGGGATAGTGACTAGCAGAAGCATATTAGGGGTTTCTAGGGTCCTGGTAATGTTCTACTTCTAGATCTGAAGCTGGTTACACAAATGTAGGGAGTTTGTGAAAATGCATCAAGTTGTATAATAATGATCTGTATGCTCTACTATTTGATATTATGCTATCTTTAATGGAAATGTTTATGATATAATTTTAATGCAAATAGAACAATTTCTGATTGCACAGACTAAATCAGCCACTCAGAACCTTCCTCAAATGGCATTTAGAATCAGAAAAAAATCAGAAAAATACTATTTAGAATATAGCTATAAAATGCCCTTTTCTTCGTATGCCTTGAGACATGTTAGAGAAAATAGTTTAAAATCTAATACACATTGTGCAGCAAAAATAGAAATATATTCTAATTGTCTCTTGCCATCAAACCTTGATTATTTTGACCTCTTTCATATGAAATAAGGTTGTATCCTCTCAAATGTGTATCCTTTCTATTAAAACATATTCACCTAAGAAAAATGTAATTATCAGATTTAATTAATATCTCCTCATTATTTTTGAAGAATTGAGATGTTCGTTGATTTAAAAAGCAAAAAAAAAAAACCTGAATAAATAACACACAATTATTTTATATTCATAGGCTTATGATTTACAATCATATCTTATATGTCTTTGACCTATTATATATCAAAGTTGGTTTTGACCTAATTCCAGCCTTGGTCTGGTATTTATTTTGAAACCCAAGTATCATAAATTATTCACCTACAGGACCACATTTATTGAGTGCTCCTTACTTAGGGGAAAAGCTATGTTGGTCAGTTCAAAGACCAAAGTCTTTATTTAGAACTAGAGTATGGACTATGGAGACAATAGTAGCCACAATACAAACTTCTCATGCATATATCTGCACCCATGTGTCATATCTCTGAGAGTTTCTTTGAAGCAAGGCCTTGCTAAATTTGTTAGGAATAAGTGGATTCAAGGAGAGCATGTTTGTCAGTTTCTCTTGGTGACTAACCTCAAAGTTTCCTTAAAGTCCCCGACAGACCACAGGAGATCAAAGAGGTGATTTTCTACTAACTCTCCACTGAAAGCTGTGTTAATTCAGAAAAGTGTTATACCAGACAGGCTATTCCAGATTTGCTCCATTCCCTAGCCACAGAGTCTTTAACCAAGGTTCTTCACATTTCCCTCTGCGTTCAAGGGGAATCAGGAAAGCAACCAGCCAACAAACAAAAACAACAATAACAGAAACACTAACCCCTCCCTCTCTAATCACTACATGCCAAAAACCCATATTTATTGTCCCTACAAGATTTGCGATGCCTTCCTTTCTATGGTGGTACATACATTCTGTTGGTTGGTTTGTTCATTTAGTCTGTTTATTTTTCATGAAGTCATAATATCAACAATTAAATCTAAGACAGAGAAAAAAACATTTTATTTTTGTTTAAAATAAACAAAAATGGTAGTCATTTGGAAACAAAGAAAACTATATCAGAATCATTGTTTTAGCTGTATACCTGAAATCTGGTAAATAGATGAGTTTCCTTGCTGGAAAAAGAAAAGTCCCTATAACTTTCAAATGTATCTCTATTGTGATTTTTTTTTTGCCATTACATTTGTTATTAAATTTTAATCATCATCCTGAAACAAACAAATGTACACATAAACATCTCAGTTTCATAAATTTTGGAACTTAAAGACTTAAACTTTCAGTCATTCAATTATCTTCCATTTACAAAGGTCTAAAATTAGACCCTGTGCAAGATGATGACAGAGCTTAAGAGTGTTCTTTTTTATAAGTGAATCTTAAATCTGTTTGGGTGAACTGTGTTATCAATGTCTGAAAAAAACAAGTAAATGTGAAGAAACCAAAGGAGGAATCAATAATTGTGTATGAAAGTATTTCTTACTTGTTAGTTTAGTACCTAACGCATCCCTGGGAAAGCTTGTGAAGCAGGTTCAGCCTCCTGCTGTCGCTGCACAATCCCCGTCCTAGGTTCCAGGTGTTTGTTGGCCCTAGTTGCCCCTATGGGATCCACCATGTAGGTCTCACCCTTTACCCTGCGTTTCCAACATCTCTTGATTGACCAAACCAGAGGGGGAGTTAATAAAGTAACGTATAACAGAACCATTACTGAGGGGCTACCTCATTACATCTCCCTGATGGGTATTTTAATGTGGTTTTATGAAGCTAGGGGTTTAAGAAATAACTTCAAATAAAGTTGTAGGTACCTTAGTGCCTATTAGGAGGTTTTTTTAAAAAAGTAGAGGGACCTTTTCAGGCAGCTCAGATCCTAGCATGTAGATAGCCTGCTCTGCTTTTATCTAGAGCCAATCCAGTTTATTAAAAATTTAATCTTAATTTCATTCATCATCATTAACTCCAGTAATTGAACAAAATATTTAAATGAAGCAAAATTGTGAAGATTTAGGAAACAACTAGCAGTTCTTCAAGATACCAAGAATAATTGCCACTGTTTAAGAAACTTCGAGTCAACCCAATTTAGAGGGAATAAAAATGCCATGAATCAGATCATTTTGCATAAAGCATTTTGTGTTATCCCTAAACGAAAGACTTGCAGTTGCTTAATGGAGAAAGAGAATTAAGATTTAGCATCAATAAAATAATGAATTACCTCAATCACTTAAATGAGGTTTTCATATGAATTAAGGTTTCAAAAAGATCCCCAACTCTAGAATGGAAAGCAGGTCTTTCAAGCATTCTCCTTCAGAGTGTTTTTGACATGTACTCTGCATGGGCTGATTGTTGGACTAATGTCTCAGTGCTTGTATATGAAGAACGGCATGTGTTTCACATGTTTATTTCTCTGAAATTTCCATTCTAACTCTTATGCTTTGGATAATGGGTACTTAAAATAAAGTGGTACCCATTTGCTTTATTACTTTAATTTCTTTAAAAGTGAGTCCTTATCCTCCTCTATTTCCAGTTCAAAGGCGGCACAGGGTCTTAATAAACATCAAATGTATTTGAATAGCTGATAAGTTTAATGATCTCATCAACTTAAAAAATAGCAAGTAAAAAGTAAGTGCTCTTGAGAAAAATTAACAGAGCAATGATGGGAGAGGAGAATGTTACATAGAGTAAATGGAGGTGCTCTTATTTCTGTCAAAATTTCCATTAAGAAAATATAATCACTATTTTGCTTTTGTACTTAATATGCACTCTATATACATCATACCTTTTATCTCAGCTGTTGAAAATAATTTACAAATGTAATGTTGAAATATCTGTCCTCCCGATATCTCAGTAAACCAGGAAGCAAATGTTTGCAACTGGAGTTGGCAGAGAGAGAAACTAAAGCCAAATATCTGTGCACAATATACTGGTGATTGGTGAAGAATAGTGATACGGAAGCAATTATGTTTCTTAAATGAGATCAGTAGTACAGCTAAAGAGAATATTTAATCTTTCTACAAATGCCTATGGTTTAATCTGAAATTTTGTTAATATGATCAAATCAAAGGGTATCTATTTCCTTTATCTAATGCCTTATTATTCTTAGCAAGTTTATT